>NC_140994.1:105326878-105387490 GCF_052327205.1 Somniosus microcephalus
TGGAGTGGTTAGGAGCGAGTGTTATGGAGTGTTTTGGAGTGTTTTGGAGTGTTTGGCAGTGACTGTTTAGAAGCGAGTGTTTGGGAGTGTTTTAGTGTGTTTTGGTGTGTTTTGGAGAGTTTTGGAGTGTTTGGGAGTGACGGTTTAGAAGCGAGTGTTTTGGAGTGTTCTGGAAGCTTTCGGAGTGTAAGGGACTGTTTTGGAGGGTTTGGGAGTGTGTTGGAGTGTGTTGGAGTGAGTGTATAGCAGTGAGTGTTTGGTGTGTTTTGGACTGTTTTACAGTTTTCTTGTGTGTTTTTGAGTGTTCTGGAGTGTTTCGAAGTGTTTTGGCGTATTTATGACTGTTTTGGAGTGTTTCAGAGTGTTTTGGAGGGTTTCGGATTGAGTATTTAGGGGCGAGTGCTTGGGAGTGTTTTGTTCTGTTTTGGAGTGGTTAGGAGCGAGTGTTTTGGAGTGTTTTGGAGTGTTTTAGAGTGCGTTGGTGTGTCTGTTTAGAAGTGAGTGTTTTGGAGTGTTTGGGAGTGTTTGGCAGTGACTGTTTAGAAGCGAGTGTTTGGGAGTGTTTTAGTGTGTTTTGGTATGTTTTGGAGTCTTTTGGAGCGTTTTGGAGTGTTTTGGTGTTCTTTGGAGTGTCTGTTTAGAAGCGAGCGTTTTGGAGTGTTTCGGTGTGCTTTTGTGTTTTGGAGTGTTTTGGAGTGCTTTGGAGTGTCTATTTAGAAGCGAGTGTTTTGGAGTGTATGGGAGTGTTTGGGAGTGACTGTTTAGAAGGGAGTGTTTGGGAGTGTTTTGGTGTGTTTTGGAGTGTTTTGGAGTGTTTGGGAGTGTTTTGGCCTGTTTTGGAGTGTTTGGGAGTTACGGTTTAGAAGTGAGTGTTTGGGGGTGTTTGGGAGTGACTTTTTAGAAGCGAGTGTTTTGGAGTGTTTTGGAGAGCTTTGGAGTGTATGGGACTGTTATGGAGTTTTTTTTGTATGTTTTGGAGTGTTTTGGTTTATTTTGGTGTGTTTTGGCGTGTTTTGGAGTGCTTTGGAGTGTCTATTTAGAAGCGAGTGTTTTGGAGTGTATGGGAGTGTTTGGGAGTGACTGTTTAGAAGGGAGTGTTTGGGAGTGTTTTGATGTGTTTTGGAGTGTTTTGGAGGCTTTGGGAGTGACGGTTTAGAAGCGAGTGTTTGGGGAGTGACTGTTTAGAAGCGAGTGTTTTGGAGTGTTTTGGAGAACATTGTAGTGTATGGGACAGTTTTGGAGTGTTTGGGAGTGTTTTGGAGCGTTTCAGTGTGCTTTTGAGTTTTGGAGTATTTTGGAGTGTTTTGGAGTGTCTGTTTAGAAGCGAGTGTTTTGGAGTCTATGGGAGTGTTTGCGAGTGACTGTTTAGAAGCGAATGTTTGGGAGTGTTTTGGTTTGTTTTGGAGTGTTTTGGAGTGTTTGGGAGTGTTTGGTAGTGTTTTGGCCTGTTTTGGAGTGTTTGGGAGTGACGGATTAGAAGCGAGTGTTTGGGAGTGACTGTTTAGAAGCGAGTGTTTTGGAGAGCTTTGGAGTGTATGGGGCAGTTTTGGAGTTTTATTTGTCTGTTTTGGAGTGCTTTTGTCTGTTTTGGAGTGTTTTGGAGTGAGTGGTTAGGAGCGAGTGTTTTGCAGTGTTTGGGAGTGTTTGGGAGTGACTGTTTAGATGCGAGTGTATGGGAGTGTTTTGGTGTGTTTTGGAGTGTTTTGGAGTGTTTGGGAGTGTTTGGGAGTGTTTTGGCCTGTTTGGGAATGTTTGGGAGTGACTGTTTAGAAGCGAGTGTTTGGGAGTGTTTTGGTGTGTTTTGGTGTATTTTTGGAGTGTTTTGGAGTGCTTGGGAGTATTTCGGAGTGTTTTGGCCTCTTTTGGAGTGTTTGGGAGTGACTGTTTAGAAGCAAGTGTTTTGGAGTGTTTTGGAGAGCTTTGGAGTGTATGGGGCAGTTTTGGAGTTTTATTTGTCTGTTTTGGAGTGTTATTTGTCTGTTTTGGAGTGTTTTGGAGTGAATGGTTAGGAGCGAGTGTTTTGCAGTGTTTCGGAGTGTTTGGGAGTGACTGTTTAGAAGCGAGTGTTTGGGAGTGTTTTGGTGTGTTTTGGAGTGCTTGGGAGTGTTTCGGAGTGTTCTGGCCTGTTTTGGAGTGTTTGGGAGTGACGCTTTAGAAGGGAGTGTTTGGGGGTGTTTGGGAGAGACTGTTTGGAAGCAAGTGTTTTGGAGTGTTTTGGAGAGCTTTGGAGTGTATGGGGCAGTTTTGGAGTTTTATTTGTCTGTTTTGGAGTGTTTTGTAGTGAGTGGTTAGGAGCGAGTGTTTTGGAGTGCTTCGGAGTGACTGTTTAGAAGCGAGTGTTTTGGTGTGTTTTGGTGTGTTTTGAAGTGTTTTGGAGTGTTTGGGAGTGACGGTTTAGAAGCGAGTGTTTGAGGGTGTTTGGGAGTTACTGTTTAGAAGCGAGTGTTTTGGAGTGTTTTGGAGAGCTTTGGAGTGTATGGGACAGCTTTGGAGTTTTTTTTGTCTGTTTTGGAGTGTTTTGGAGTGAGTGGTTAGGAGCGAGTGATTTGGAGTGTTTTGTAGTGACTGTTTAGAAGCGAGTGATTTGGAGTGTTCTGGAAGGTTTCGGAGTGTATGGGACTGTTTTGGAGGGTTTGGGAGTGTGTTGGAGTGTATTGGAGTGAGTGTATAGCAGCGAGCGTTTTGTTGTGTTTTGGACTCTTTTACAGTTTTCAGGTGTGTTTTGGAGTGTTTTGGAGTGTTTCGAAGTGTTGTGGCGTATTTATGACTGTTTTGGAGTGTTTCAAAGTGTTTTGGAGGGTTTCGGATTGAGTATTTAGGGGCGAGTGCTTGGGAGTGTTTTGTTCTGTTTTGGAGTGGTTAGGAGCGAGTGTTATGGAGTGTTTTGGAGTGTTTTGGAGTGTTTGGCAGTGACTGTTTAGAAGCGAGTGTTTGGGAGTGTTTTAGTGTGTTTTGGTGTGTTTTGGAGAGTTTTGGAGTGTTTGGGAGTGACGGTTTAGAAGCGAGTGTTTTTGAGTGTTCTGGAGTGTTTCGAAGTGTTTTGGCGTATTTATGACTGTTTTGGAGTGTTTAAGAGTGTTTTGGAGGGTTTCGGATTGAGTATTTAGGGGCGAGTGCTTGGGAGTGTTTTGTTCTGTTTTGGAGTTGTTAGGAGCGAGTGTTTTGGAGTGTTTTAGAGTGCGTTGGTGTGTCTGTTTAGAAGTGAGTGTTTTGGAGTGTTTGGGAGTGTTTGGCAGTGACTGTTTAGAAGCGAGTGTTTGGGAGTGTTTTAGTGTGTTTTGGTATGTTTTGGAGTCTTTTGGAGCGTTTTGGAGTGTTTTGGTGTTCTTTGGAGTGTCTGTTTAGAAGCGAGTGTTTTGGAGCGTTTTGGAGTGTTTCGGTGTGCTTTTGTGTTTTGGAGTGTTTTGGAGTGCTTTGGAGTGTCTATTTAGAAGCGAGTGTTTTGGAGTGTATGGGAGTGTTTGGAAGTGACTGTTTAGAAGGGAGTGTTTGGGAGTGTTTTGGTGTGTTTTGGAGTGTTTTGGAGTGTTTGGGAGTGTTTTGGCCTGTTTTGGAGTGTTTGGGAGTTACGGTTTAGAAGCGAGTGTTTGGGGGTGTTTGGGAGTGACTTTTTAGAAGCGAGTGTTTTGGAGTGTTTTGGAGAGCTTTGGAGTGTATGGGACTGTTATGGAGTTTTTTTGTATGTTTTGGAGTGTTTTGGTTTATTTTGGTGTGTTTTGGCGTGTTTTGGAGTGCTTTGGAGTGTCTGTTTAGAAGCGAGTGTTTTGAAGTGTTTGGGAGTGACTGTTTAGAAGCGAGTGTTTGGGAGTGTTTGGTGTGTTTTGGTGTGTTGTTGGAGTGTTTTGGAGTGCTTGGGAGTGTTTCGGAGTGTTCTGGCCTGTTTTGGAGTGTTTGGGAGTGACGGTTTAGAAGCAAGTGTTTGGTAGTGTTTGGGAGTGACTGTTTGGAAGCAAGTGTTTTGGAGTGTTTTGGAGAGCTTTGGAGTGTATGGGGCAGTTTTGGAGTTTTTTTGTCTGTTTTGGAGTGTTTTGTAGTGCGTGGTTAGGAGCGAGTGTTTTGGAGTGCTTCGGAGTGACTGTTTAAAAGCGAGTGTTTTGGTGTGTTTTGGTGTGTTTTGAAGTGTTTTGGAGTGTTTTGGAGTGACGGTTTAGAAGCGAGTGTTTGGAGTGTTTGGGAGTGACTGTTTAGAAGCGAGTGTTTGGGAGTGTTTTGGTGTGTTTTGGAGTGTTTGGGAGTGTTTGGGAGTGTTTCGGACTGTTTTGGCCTATTTTGGAGTGTTCGGGAGTGACGGTTCAGAAGCGAGGGTTTGGGAGTGTTTGGGAGTGACTGTTTAGAAGCGAGTGTTTTGGAGTGTTTTGGAGCGTTTGGGCGAGTCTGGGACTGTTTTGGCCTGTTTTGGAGTGTTTGGGCGTGACGGTTTAGAAGCGAGTGTTTGGGGGTGTTTGGGAGTGACTGTTTAGAAGCGAGTGTTTTGGAGTGTTTTGGAGAGCTTTGGAGTGTATGGGACAGCTTTGGAGTTTTTTTTGTCTGTTCTGGAGTGTTTTGGAGTGAGTGGTTAGGAGCGAGTGATTTGGAGTGTTTTGTAGTGACTGTTTAGAAGCGAGTGATTTGGAGTGTTCTCGAAGGTTTCGGAGTGTATGGGACTGTTTTGGAGGGTTTGGGAGTGTGTTGGAGTGTATTGGAGTGAGTGTATAGCAGCGAGTGTTTTGATGTGTTTTGGACTGTTTTACTATTTTCAGGTGTGTTTTGGAGTGTTTTGGAGTGTTTCGAAGTGTTTTGGCGTGTTTATGACTGTTTTGGAGTGTTTCAGAATGTTTTGGAGGGTTCGGATTGAGTATTTAGGGGCGAGTGCTTGGGAGTGTTTTGTTCTGTTTTGGAGTGGTTAGGAGCGAGTGTTATGGAGTGTTTTGGAGTGTTTTGGAGTGTTTGGCAGTGACTGTTTAGAAGCGAGTGTTTGGGAGTGTTTTAGTGTGTTTTGGTGTGTTTTGGAGAGTTTTGGAGTGTTTGGGAGTGACGGTTTAGAAGCGCGTGCTTTAGAGTGTTTTGGAGCGTTTTGGAGTGTTTTGGTGTGCTTTGGAGTGTCTGTTTAGAAGCGAGTGTTTTGGAGCGTTTTGCAGTGTTTCGGTGTGCTTTTGAGTTTTGGAGTGTTTTGGAGTGCTTTGGAGTGTCTGTTTAGAAGCGAGTGTTTTGGAGTGTATGGGAGTGTTTGGGAGTAACTGTTTAGAAGCGAGTGTTTTGGAGTGTTTTGGAGTGCTTTGGAGTGTCTGTTTAGAAGCGAGTGTTTTGGACTGTATGGGAGTGTTTGGGAGTAACTGTTTAGAAGCGAGTGTTTGGGAGTGTTTTGGAGAGCTTTGGAGTGTATGGGACAATATTGGAGTGTTTTGGAATGTTTTGGAGTGTTTTGGAGTGTGTGCTTAGAAGCGAGTGTTCTGGAGTGTTTTGGCCTGTTTTGGAGTGTTTGGGAGTGACTGTTTAGAAGCGAGTGTTTTGGAGGGTTTCGGATTGAGTATTTAGGGGCGAGTGCTTGGGACTGTTTTTTTCTGTTTTGAATTGGTTAGGGGCGAGTGTTTTGGAGTGTTTTTGAGTGTTTTGGAGTATGTGCTTAGAAGCCAGTGTTTTGGAGTGTTTTGGAGTGATTTGGTGTGCTTTGGAGTGCTTTTGAGTGTTTTGGAGCGTTTTGGAGCGTTTTGGTGAGCTTTTGAGTTTTGGAGCGTTTTGGAGTGTTTTGGTGTGCTTTGGAGTCTTTTGGAGCGTTTCGGTGTGCTTTTGAGTTTTGGAGTGTTTTGGCGTGTTTTGGAGTGCTTTGGAGTGTCTGTTTAGAAGCGAGTGTTTTGAAGTGTTTGGGAGTGTTTGGGAGTGAAGGTTTAGAAGCGAGTGTTTGGTAGTGTTTGGGAGTGACTGTTTAGAAGCAAGTGTTTTGGAGTGTTTTGGAGAGCTTTGGAGTGTATGGGGCAGTTTTGGAGTTTTATTCGTCTGTTTTGGAGTGTTTTGTAGTGAGTGGTTAGGAGCGAGTGTTTTGGAGTGCTTCGGAGTGACTGTTTAGAAGCGAGTGTTTTGGTGTGTTTTGAAGTGTTTTGGTGTATTTGGGAGTGACGGTTTAGAAGCGAGTGTTTGGAGTGTTTGGGAGTGACTGTTTAGAAGCGAGTGTTTGGGAGTGTTTTGGTGTGTTTTGGTGTGTTTTGGAGTGTTTGGGAGTGTTTTGGAGCGTTTGGGCGAGATTGGGACTGTTTTGGCCTGTTTTGGAGTGTTTGGGCGTGACGGTTTAGAAGCGAGTGTTTGGGAGTGACTGTTTAGAAGCGAGTGTTTTGGAGTGTTTTGGAGAGCTTTGGAGTGTATGGGACAGCTTTGGAGTTTTTTTTGAGTGTTTTGGAGTGAGTGGTTAGGAGCGAGTGATTTGGAGTGTTTTGGAGTGACTGTTTAGAAGCGAGTGATTTGGAGTGTTCTGGAAGGTTTCGGAGTGTTTTGGAGTGTTTGGGAGTGACGGTTTAGAAGCGAGTGTTTGGTAGTGTTTGGGAGTGACTGTTTAGAAGCAAGTGTTTTGGAGTGTTTTGGAGAGCTTTGGAGTGTATGGGGCAGTTTTGGAGTTTTATTTGTCTGTTTTGGAGTGTTTTGTAGTGATTGGTTAGGAGCGAGTGTTTTGGAGTGCTTCGGAGTGACTGTTTAGAAGCGAGTGTTTTGGTGTGTTTTGGTGTGTTTTGAAGTGTTTTGGAGTGTTTGGGAGTGACGGTTTAGAAGCGAGTGTTTGGGAGTGACTGCTTAGAAGCGAGTGTTTGGGAGTGTTTTGGAGAGCTTTGGAGTGTATGGGACAGCTTTGGAGTTTTTTTTGTGTTTTGGAGTTTTTTCGAGTGAGTGGTTAGGAGCGAGTGATTTGGAGTGTTTTGGAGTGACTGTTTAGACGCGAGTGTTTTGGAGTGTTCTGGAAGGTTTCGGAGTGTAAGGGACTGTTTTGGTGTGTTTCGAAGTGTTTTGGCTTATTTATGACTGTTTTGGAGTGTTTCAGAGTGTATTGGAGGGTTTCGGATTGAGTATTTAAGGGCGAGTGCTTGGGAGTGTTTTGTTCTATTTGGAGTGGTTAGGAGCGAGTGTTTTGGAGTGTTTTGGAGTGTTTTAGAGTGAGTGGTGTGTCTGTTTAGAAGTGAGTGTTTTGGAGTGTTTGGCAGTGACTGTTTAAAAGCGAGTGTTTGGGAGTGTTTTAGTGTGTTTTGGTATGTTTTGGAGTCTTTTGGAGCGTTTTGAAGTGTTTTGGTGTTCTTTGGAGTGTCTGTTTAGAAGCGAGTGTTTTGGAGCGATTTGAAGTGTTTCGGTGTGCTTTTGTGTTTTGGAGTGTTTTGGAGTGCTTTGGAGTGTCTATTTAGAAGCGAGTTTTTTGGAGTGTATGGGAGTGTTTGGGAGTGACTGTTTAGAAGGGAGTGTTTGGGAGTGTTTTGGTGTGTTTTGGAGTGTTTTGGAGTGTTTGAGAGTGTTTTGGCCTGTTTTGGAGTGTTTGGGAGTCACGGTTTAGAAGCGAGTGTTTGGGGGTGTTTGGGAGTGACTGTTTAGAAGCGAGTGTTTTGGAGAGCTTTGGAATGTATGGGACAGTTGTGGAGTTTTTTTTGTATGTTTTGGAGTGAGTGGTTAGGAGCGAGTGTTTTGGAGTGTTTTGGAGTGACTGTTTAGAAGCCAGTGTTTTGGAGTGAATGGGAGTGTTTGGGAGTGACTGTTTAGAAGCGAATGTTTGGGAGTGTTTTGGAGTGACTGTTTAGAAGCGAGTGTTTTGGAGTGTATGGGAGTGTTTGGGAGTGACTGTTTAGAAGGGAGTGTTTGGGAGTGTTTTGGTGTGTTTTGGAGTGTTTTGGAGTGTTTGGGAGTGTTTTGGCCTGTTTTGGAGTGTTTGGGAGTGACGGTTTAGAAGCAAGTGTTTGGTAGTGTTTGGGCGTGACTGTTTAGAAGCAAGTGTTTTGGAGTGTTTTGGAGAGCTTTGGAGTGTATGGGGCAGTTTTGGAGTTTTATTTGTCTGTTTTGGAGTGTTTTGCAGTGAGTGGTTAGGAGCGAGTGTTTTGGAGTGCTTCGGAGTGACTGTTTAGAAGCGAGTGTTTTGGTGTGTTTTGGTGTGTTTTGAAGTGTTTTGGAGTGTTTGGGAGTGACGGTTTAGAAGCGAGTGTTTGGAGTGTTTGGGAGTGACTCTTTAGAAGCGAGTGTTTGGGAGTGTTTTGGTGTCTTTTGGAGTGTTTGGGAGTGTTTGGGAGTGTTTCGGAGTGTTTTGGCCTATTTTGGAGTGTTCGGGAGTGACGGTTCAGAAGCGAGTCTTTGGGAGTGTTTGGGAGTGACTGTTTAGAAGCGAGTGTTTTGGAGTGTTTGGTGTGTTTTGGAGTGTTTTGGAGCGTTTGGGCGAGTTTGGGACTGTTTTGGCCTGTTTTGGAGTGTTTGGGCGTAACGGTTTAGAAGCGAGTGTTTGAGGGTGTTTGGGAGTTACTGTTTAGAAGCGAGTGTTTTGGAGTGTTTTGGAGAGCTTTGGAGTGTATGGGACAGCTTTGGAGTTTTTTTTGTCTGTTTTGGAGTGTTTTGGAGTGAGTGGTTAGGAGCGAGTGATTTGGAGTGTTTTGTAGTGACTGTTTAGAAGCGAGTGATTTGGAGTGTTCTGGAAGGTTTCGGAGTGTATGGGACTGTTTTGGAGGGTTTGGGAGTGTGTTGGAGTGTATTGGAGTGAGTATATAGCAGCGAGTGTTTTGTTGTGTTTTGGACTGTTTTACAGTTTTCAGGTGTGTTTTGGAGTGTTTTGGAGTGTTTCGAAGTGTTGTGGCGTATTTATGACTGTTTTGGAGTGTTTCAGAGTGTTTTGGAGGGTTTCGGATTGAGTATTTAGGGGCGAGTGCTTGGGAGTGTTTTGTTCTGTTTTGGAGTGGTTAGGAGCGAGTGTTATGGAGTGTTTTGGAGTGTTTGGCAGTGACTGTTTAGAAGCGAGTGTTTGGGAGTGTTTTAGTGTGTTTTGGTGTGTTTTGGAGAGTTTTGGAGTGTTTGGGAGTGACGGTTTAGAAGCGAGTGTTTTGGAGTGTTCTGGAAGCTTTCGGAGTGTAAGGGACTGTTTTGGAGGGTTTGGGAGTGTGTTGGAGTGTGTTGGAGTGAGTGTATAGCAGTGAGTGTTTGGTGTGTTTTGGACTGTTTTACAGTTTTCTTGTGTGTTTTTGAGTGTTCTGGAGTGTTTCGAAGTGTTTTGGCGTATTTATGACTGTTTTGGAGTGTTTCAGAGTGTTTTGGAGGGTTTCGGATTGAGTATTTAGGGGCGAGTGCTTGGGAGTGTTTTGTTCTGTTTTGGAGTGGTTAGGAGCGAGTGTTTTGGAGTGTTTTGGAGTGTTTTAGAGTGCGTTGGTGTGTCTGTTTAGAAGTGAGTGTTTTGGAGTGTTTGGGAGTGTTTGGCAGTGACTGTTTAGAAGCGAGTGTTTGGGAGTGTTTTAGTGTGTTTTGGTATGTTTTGGAGTCTTTTGGAGCGTTTTGGAGTGTTTTGGTGTTCTTTGGAGTGTCTGTTTAGAAGCGAGTGTTTTGGAGCGTTTTGGAGTGTTTCGGTGTGCTTTTGTGTTTTGGAGTGTTTTGGAGTGCTTTGGAGTGTCTATTTAGAAGCGAGTGTTTTGGAGTGTATGGGAGTGTTTGGGAGTGACTGTTTAGAAGGGAGTGTTTGGGAGTGTTTTGGTGTGTTTTGGAGTGTTTTGGAGTGTTTGGGAGTGTTTTGGCCTGTTTTGGAGTGTTTGGGAGTTACGGTTTAGAAGTGAGTGTTTGGGGGTGTTTGGGAGTGACTTTTTAGAAGCGAGTGTTTTGGAGTGTTTTGGAGAGCTTTGGAGTGTATGGGACTGTTATGGAGTTTTTTTTGTATGTTTTGGAGTGTTTTGGTTTATTTTGGTGTGTTTTGGCGTGTTTTGGAGTGCTTTGGAGTGTCTATTTAGAAGCGAGTGTTTTGGAGTGTATGGGAGTGTTTGGGAGTGACTGTTTAGAAGGGAGTGTTTGGGAGTGTTTTGGTGTGTTTTGGAGTGTTTTGGAGGCTTTGGGAGTGACGGTTTAGAAGCGAGTGTTTGGGGAGTGACTGTTTAGAAGCGAGTGTTTTGGAGTGTTTTGGAGAACATTGTAGTGTATGGGACAGTTTTGGAGTGTTTGGGAGTGTTTTGGAGCGTTTCAGTGTGCTTTTGAGTTTTGGAGTATTTTGGAGTGTTTTGGAGTGTCTGTTTAGAAGCGAGTGTTTTGGAGTCTATGGGAGTGTTTGCGAGTGACTGTTTAGAAGCGAATGTTTGGGAGTGTTTTGGTTTGTTTTGGAGTGTTTTGGAGTGTTTGGGAGTGTTTGGTAGTGTTTTGGCCTGTTTTGGAGTGTTTGGGAGTGACGGATTAGAAGCGAGTGTTTGGGAGTGACTGTTTAGAAGCGAGTGTTTTGGAGAGCTTTGGAGTGTATGGGGCAGTTTTGGAGTTTTATTTGTCTGTTTTGGAGTGCTTTTGTCTGTTTTGGAGTGTTTTGGAGTGAGTGGTTAGGAGCGAGTGTTTTGCAGTGTTTGGGAGTGTTTGGGAGTGACTGTTTAGATGCGAGTGTATGGGAGTGTTTTGGTGTGTTTTGGAGTGTTTTGGAGTGTTTGGGAGTGTTTGGGAGTGTTTTGGCCTGTTTGGGAATGTTTGGGAGTGACTGTTTAGAAGCGAGTGTTTGGGAGTGTTTTGGTGTGTTTTGGTGTATTTTTGGAGTGTTTTGGAGTGCTTGGGAGTATTTCGGAGTGTTTTGGCCTCTTTTGGAGTGTTTGGGAGTGACTGTTTAGAAGCAAGTGTTTTGGAGTGTTTTGGAGAGCTTTGGAGTGTATGGGGCAGTTTTGGAGTTTTATTTGTCTGTTTTGGAGTGTTATTTGTCTGTTTTGGAGTGTTTTGGAGTGAATGGTTAGGAGCGAGTGTTTTGCAGTGTTTCGGAGTGTTTGGGAGTGACTGTTTAGAAGCGAGTGTTTGGGAGTGTTTTGGTGTGTTTTGGAGTGCTTGGGAGTGTTTCGGAGTGTTCTGGCCTGTTTTGGAGTGTTTGGGAGTGACGCTTTAGAAGGGAGTGTTTGGGGGTGTTTGGGAGAGACTGTTTGGAAGCAAGTGTTTTGGAGTGTTTTGGAGAGCTTTGGAGTGTATGGGGCAGTTTTGGAGTTTTATTTGTCTGTTTTGGAGTGTTTTGTAGTGAGTGGTTAGGAGCGAGTGTTTTGGAGTGCTTCGGAGTGACTGTTTAGAAGCGAGTGTTTTGGTGTGTTTTGGTGTGTTTTGAAGTGTTTTGGAGTGTTTGGGAGTGACGGTTTAGAAGCGAGTGTTTGAGGGTGTTTGGGAGTTACTGTTTAGAAGCGAGTGTTTTGGAGTGTTTTGGAGAGCTTTGGAGTGTATGGGACAGCTTTGGAGTTTTTTTTGTCTGTTTTGGAGTGTTTTGGAGTGAGTGGTTAGGAGCGAGTGATTTGGAGTGTTTTGTAGTGACTGTTTAGAAGCGAGTGATTTGGAGTGTTCTGGAAGGTTTCGGAGTGTATGGGACTGTTTTGGAGGGTTTGGGAGTGTGTTGGAGTGTATTGGAGTGAGTGTATAGCAGCGAGCGTTTTGTTGTGTTTTGGACTCTTTTACAGTTTTCAGGTGTGTTTTGGAGTGTTTTGGAGTGTTTCGAAGTGTTGTGGCGTATTTATGACTGTTTTGGAGTGTTTCAAAGTGTTTTGGAGGGTTTCGGATTGAGTATTTAGGGGCGAGTGCTTGGGAGTGTTTTGTTCTGTTTTGGAGTGGTTAGGAGCGAGTGTTATGGAGTGTTTTGGAGTGTTTTGGAGTGTTTGGCAGTGACTGTTTAGAAGCGAGTGTTTGGGAGTGTTTTAGTGTGTTTTGGTGTGTTTTGGAGAGTTTTGGAGTGTTTGGGAGTGACGGTTTAGAAGCGAGTGTTTTTGAGTGTTCTGGAGTGTTTCGAAGTGTTTTGGCGTATTTATGACTGTTTTGGAGTGTTTAAGAGTGTTTTGGAGGGTTTCGGATTGAGTATTTAGGGGCGAGTGCTTGGGAGTGTTTTGTTCTGTTTTGGAGTTGTTAGGAGCGAGTGTTTTGGAGTGTTTTAGAGTGCGTTGGTGTGTCTGTTTAGAAGTGAGTGTTTTGGAGTGTTTGGGAGTGTTTGGCAGTGACTGTTTAGAAGCGAGTGTTTGGGAGTGTTTTAGTGTGTTTTGGTATGTTTTGGAGTCTTTTGGAGCGTTTTGGAGTGTTTTGGTGTTCTTTGGAGTGTCTGTTTAGAAGCGAGTGTTTTGGAGCGTTTTGGAGTGTTTCGGTGTGCTTTTGTGTTTTGGAGTGTTTTGGAGTGCTTTGGAGTGTCTATTTAGAAGCGAGTGTTTTGGAGTGTATGGGAGTGTTTGGAAGTGACTGTTTAGAAGGGAGTGTTTGGGAGTGTTTTGGTGTGTTTTGGAGTGTTTTGGAGTGTTTGGGAGTGTTTTGGCCTGTTTTGGAGTGTTTGGGAGTTACGGTTTAGAAGCGAGTGTTTGGGGGTGTTTGGGAGTGACTTTTTAGAAGCGAGTGTTTTGGAGTGTTTTGGAGAGCTTTGGAGTGTATGGGACTGTTATGGAGTTTTTTTGTATGTTTTGGAGTGTTTTGGTTTATTTTGGTGTGTTTTGGCGTGTTTTGGAGTGCTTTGGAGTGTCTGTTTAGAAGCGAGTGTTTTGAAGTGTTTGGGAGTGACTGTTTAGAAGCGAGTGTTTGGGAGTGTTTGGTGTGTTTTGGTGTGTTGTTGGAGTGTTTTGGAGTGCTTGGGAGTGTTTCGGAGTGTTCTGGCCTGTTTTGGAGTGTTTGGGAGTGACGGTTTAGAAGCAAGTGTTTGGTAGTGTTTGGGAGTGACTGTTTGGAAGCAAGTGTTTTGGAGTGTTTTGGAGAGCTTTGGAGTGTATGGGGCAGTTTTGGAGTTTTTTTGTCTGTTTTGGAGTGTTTTGTAGTGCGTGGTTAGGAGCGAGTGTTTTGGAGTGCTTCGGAGTGACTGTTTAAAAGCGAGTGTTTTGGTGTGTTTTGGTGTGTTTTGAAGTGTTTTGGAGTGTTTTGGAGTGACGGTTTAGAAGCGAGTGTTTGGAGTGTTTGGGAGTGACTGTTTAGAAGCGAGTGTTTGGGAGTGTTTTGGTGTGTTTTGGAGTGTTTGGGAGTGTTTGGGAGTGTTTTTTGGCCTATTTTGGAGTGTTCGGGAGTGACGGTTCAGAAGCGAGGGTTTGGGAGTGTTTGGGAGTGACTGTTTAGAAGCGAGTGTTTTGGAGTGTTTTGGAGCGTTTGGGCGAGTCTGGGACTGTTTTGGCCTGTTTTGGAGTGTTTGGGCGTGACGGTTTAGAAGCGAGTGTTTGGGGGTGTTTGGGAGTGACTGTTTAGAAGCGAGTGTTTTGGAGTGTTTTGGAGAGCTTTGGAGTGTATGGGACAGCTTTGGAGTTTTTTTTGTCTGTTCTGGAGTGTTTTGGAGTGAGTGGTTAGGAGCGAGTGATTTGGAGTGTTTTGTAGTGACTGTTTAGAAGCGAGTGATTTGGAGTGTTCTCGAAGGTTTCGGAGTGTATGGGACTGTTTTGGAGGGTTTGGGAGTGTGTTGGAGTGTATTGGAGTGAGTGTATAGCAGCGAGTGTTTTGATGTGTTTTGGACTGTTTTACTATTTTCAGGTGTGTTTTGGAGTGTTTTGGAGTGTTTCGAAGTGTTTTGGCGTGTTTATGACTGTTTTGGAGTGTTTCAGAATGTTTTGGAGGGTTCGGATTGAGTATTTAGGGGCGAGTGCTTGGGAGTGTTTTGGTGTTTTGTTCTGTTTTGGAGTGGTTAGGAGCGAGTGTTATGGAGTGTTTTGGAGTGTTTTGGAGTGTTTGGCAGTGACTGTTTAGAAGCGAGTGTTTGGGAGTGTTTTAGTGTGTTTTGGTGTGTTTTGGAGAGTTTTGGAGTGTTTGGGAGTGACGGTTTAGAAGCGCGTGCTTTAGAGTGTTTTGGAGCGTTTTGGAGTGTTTTGGTGTGCTTTGGAGTGTCTGTTTAGAAGCGAGTGTTTTGGAGCGTTTTGCAGTGTTTCGGTGTGCTTTTGAGTTTTGGAGTGTTTTGGAGTGCTTTGGAGTGTCTGTTTAGAAGCGAGTGTTTTGGAGTGTATGGGAGTGTTTGGGAGTAACTGTTTAGAAGCGAGTGTTTTGGAGTGTTTTGGAGTGCTTTGGAGTGTCTGTTTAGAAGCGAGTGTTTTGGACTGTATGGGAGTGTTTGGGAGTAACTGTTTAGAAGCGAGTGTTTGGGAGTGTTTTGGAGAGCTTTGGAGTGTATGGGACAATATTGGAGTGTTTTGGAATGTTTTGGAGTGTTTTGGAGTGTGTGCTTAGAAGCGAGTGTTCTGGAGTGTTTTGGCCTGTTTTGGAGTGTTTGGGAGTGACTGTTTAGAAGCGAGTGTTTTGGAGGGTTTCGGATTGAGTATTTAGGGGCGAGTGCTTGGGACTGTTTTTTTCTGTTTTGAATTGGTTAGGGGCGAGTGTTTTGGAGTGTTTTTGAGTGTTTTGGAGTATGTGCTTAGAAGCCAGTGTTTTGGAGTGTTTTGGAGTGATTTGGTGTGCTTTGGAGTGCTTTTGAGTGTTTTGGAGCGTTTTGGAGCGTTTTGGTGAGCTTTTGAGTTTTGGAGCGTTTTGGAGTGTTTTGGTGTGCTTTGGAGTCTTTTGGAGCGTTTCGGTGTGCTTTTGAGTTTTGGAGTGTTTTGGCGTGTTTTGGAGTGCTTTGGAGTGTCTGTTTAGAAGCGAGTGTTTTGAAGTGTTTGGGAGTGTTTGGGAGTGAAGGTTTAGAAGCGAGTGTTTGGTAGTGTTTGGGAGTGACTGTTTAGAAGCAAGTGTTTTGGAGTGTTTTGGAGAGCTTTGGAGTGTATGGGGCAGTTTTGGAGTTTTATTCGTCTGTTTTGGAGTGTTTTGTAGTGAGTGGTTAGGAGCGAGTGTTTTGGAGTGCTTCGGAGTGACTGTTTAGAAGCGAGTGTTTTGGTGTGTTTTGAAGTGTTTTGGTGTATTTGGGAGTGACGGTTTAGAAGCGAGTGTTTGGAGTGTTTGGGAGTGACTGTTTAGAAGCGAGTGTTTGGGAGTGTTTTGGTGTGTTTTGGTGTGTTTTGGAGTGTTTGGGAGTGTTTTGGAGCGTTTGGGCGAGATTGGGACTGTTTTGGCCTGTTTTGGAGTGTTTGGGCGTGACGGTTTAGAAGCGAGTGTTTGGGAGTGACTGTTTAGAAGCGAGTGTTTTGGAGTGTTTTGGAGAGCTTTGGAGTGTATGGGACAGCTTTGGAGTTTTTTTTGAGTGTTAGTGGTTAGGAGCGAGTGATTTGGAGTGTTTTGGAGTGACTGTTTAGAAGCGAGTGATTTGGAGTGTTCTGGAAGGTTTCGGAGTGTTTTGGAGTGTTTGGGAGTGACGGTTTAGAAGCGAGTGTTTGGTAGTGTTTGGGAGTGACTGTTTAGAAGCAAGTGTTTTGGAGTGTTTTGGAGAGCTTTGGAGTGTATGGGGCAGTTTTGGAGTTTTATTTGTCTGTTTTGGAGTGTTTTGTAGTGATTGGTTAGGAGCGAGTGTTTTGGAGTGCTTCGGAGTGACTGTTTAGAAGCGAGTGTTTTGGTGTGTTTTGGTGTGTTTTGAAGTGTTTTGGAGTGTTTGGGAGTGACGGTTTAGAAGCGAGTGTTTGGGAGTGACTGCTTAGAAGCGAGTGTTTGGGAGTGTTTTGGAGAGCTTTGGAGTGTATGGGACAGCTTTGGAGTTTTTTTTGTGTTTTGGAGTTTTTTCGAGTGAGTGGTTAGGAGCGAGTGATTTGGAGTGTTTTGGAGTGACTGTTTAGACGCGAGTGTTTTGGAGTGTTCTGGAAGGTTTCGGAGTGTAAGGGACTGTTTTGGTGTGTTTCGAAGTGTTTTGGCTTATTTATGACTGTTTTGGAGTGTTTCAGAGTGTATTGGAGGGTTTCGGATTGAGTATTTAAGGGCGAGTGCTTGGGAGTGTTTTGTTCTATTTTGGAGTGGTTAGGAGCGAGTGTTTTGGAGTGTTTTGGAGTGTTTTAGAGTGAGTGGTGTGTCTGTTTAGAAGTGAGTGTTTTGGAGTGTTTGGCAGTGACTGTTTAAAAGCGAGTGTTTGGGAGTGTTTTAGTGTGTTTTGGTATGTTTTGGAGTCTTTTGGAGCGTTTTGAAGTGTTTTGGTGTTCTTTGGAGTGTCTGTTTAGAAGCGAGTGTTTTGGAGCGATTTGAAGTGTTTCGGTGTGCTTTTGTGTTTTGGAGTGTTTTGGAGTGCTTTGGAGTGTCTATTTAGAAGCGAGTTTTTTGGAGTGTATGGGAGTGTTTGGGAGTGACTGTTTAGAAGGGAGTGTTTGGGAGTGTTTTGGTGTGTTTTGGAGTGTTTTGGAGTGTTTGAGAGTGTTTTGGCCTGTTTTGGAGTGTTTGGGAGTCACGGTTTAGAAGCGAGTGTTTGGGGGTGTTTGGGAGTGACTGTTTAGAAGCGAGTGTTTTGGAGAGCTTTGGAATGTATGGGACAGTTGTGGAGTTTTTTTTGTATGTTTTGGAGTGAGTGGTTAGGAGCGAGTGTTTTGGAGTGTTTTGGAGTGACTGTTTAGAAGCCAGTGTTTTGGAGTGAATGGGAGTGTTTGGGAGTGACTGTTTAGAAGCGAATGTTTGGGAGTGTTTTGGAGTGACTGTTTAGAAGCGAGTGTTTTGGAGTGTATGGGAGTGTTTGGGAGTGACTGTTTAGAAGGGAGTGTTTGGGAGTGTTTTGGTGTGTTTTGGAGTGTTTTGGAGTGTTTGGGAGTGTTTTGGCCTGTTTTGGAGTGTTTGGGAGTGACGGTTTAGAAGCAAGTGTTTGGTAGTGTTTGGGCGTGACTGTTTAGAAGCAAGTGTTTTGGAGTGTTTTGGAGAGCTTTGGAGTGTATGGGGCAGTTTTGGAGTTTTATTTGTCTGTTTTGGAGTGTTTTGCAGTGAGTGGTTAGGAGCGAGTGTTTTGGAGTGCTTCGGAGTGACTGTTTAGAAGCGAGTGTTTTGGTGTGTTTTGGTGTGTTTTGAAGTGTTTTGGAGTGTTTGGGAGTGACGGTTTAGAAGCGAGTGTTTGGAGTGTTTGGGAGTGACTCTTTAGAAGCGAGTGTTTGGGAGTGTTTTGGTGTCTTTTGGAGTGTTTGGGAGTGTTTGGGAGTGTTTCGGAGTGTTTTGGCCTATTTTGGAGTGTTCGGGAGTGACGGTTCAGAAGCGAGTCTTTGGGAGTGTTTGGGAGTGACTGTTTAGAAGCGAGTGTTTTGGAGTGTTTGGTGTGTTTTGGAGTGTTTTGGAGCGTTTGGGCGAGTTTGGGACTGTTTTGGCCTGTTTTGGAGTGTTTGGGCGTAACGGTTTAGAAGCGAGTGTTTGAGGGTGTTTGGGAGTTACTGTTTAGAAGCGAGTGTTTTGGAGTGTTTTGGAGAGCTTTGGAGTGTATGGGACAGCTTTGGAGTTTTTTTTGTCTGTTTTGGAGTGTTTTGGAGTGAGTGGTTAGGAGCGAGTGATTTGGAGTGTTTTGTAGTGACTGTTTAGAAGCGAGTGATTTGGAGTGTTCTGGAAGGTTTCGGAGTGTATGGGACTGTTTTGGAGGGTTTGGGAGTGTGTTGGAGTGTATTGGAGTGAGTATATAGCAGCGAGTGTTTTGTTGTGTTTTGGACTGTTTTACAGTTTTCAGGTGTGTTTTGGAGTGTTTTGGAGTGTTTCGAAGTGTTGTGGCGTATTTATGACTGTTTTGGAGTGTTTTGGAGGGTTTTGGAGGGTTTCGGATTGAGTATTTAGGGGCGAGTGCTTGGGAGTGTTTTGTTCTGTTTTGGAGTGGTTAGGAGCGAGTGTTTTGGAGTGTTTTGGAGTGTTTTAGAGTGCGTTGGTGTGTCTGTTTAGAAGTGAGTGTTTTGGAGTGTTTGGGAGTGTTTGGCAGTGACTGTTTAGAAGCGAGTGTTTGGGAGTGTTTTAGTGTGTTTTGGTATGTTTTGGAGTCTTTTGGAGCGTTTTGGAGTGTTTTGGTGTTCTTTGGAGTGTCTGTTTAGAAGCGAGTGTTTTGGAGCGTTTTGGAGTGTTTCGGTGTGCTTTTGTGTTTTGGAGTGTTTTGGAGTGCTTTGGAGTGTCTATTTAGAAGCGAGTGTTTTGGAGTGTATGGGAGTGTTTGGGAGTGACTGTTTAGAAGGGAGTGTTTGGGAGTGTTTTGGTGTGTTTTGGAGTGTTTTGGAGTGTTTGGGAGTGTTTTGGCCTGTTTTGGAGTGTTTGGGAGTTACGGTTTAGAAGTGAGTGTTTGGGGGGTGTTTGGGAGTGACTTTTTAGAAGCGAGTGTTTTGGAGTGTTTTGGAGAGCTTTGGAGTGTATGGGACTGTTATGGAGTTTTTTTTTGTATGTTTTGGAGTGTTTTGGTTTATTTTGGTGTGTTTTGGCGTGTTTTGGAGTGCTTTGGAGTGTCTATTTAGAAGCGAGTGTTTTGGAGTGTATGGGAGTGTTTGGGAGTGACTGTTTAGAAGGGAGTGTTTGGGAGTGTTTTGGTGTGTTTTGGAGTGTTTTGGAGTCTTTGGGAGTGACGGTTTAGAAGCGAGTGTTTGGGGAGTGACTGTTTAGAAGCGAGTGTTTTGGAGAGCTTTGGAGTGTATGGGACAGCTTTGGAGTTTTTTTTGTCTGTTTTGGAGTGTTTTGGAGTGAGTGGTTAGGAGCGAGTGATTTGGAGTGTTTTGTAGTGACTGTTTAGAAGCGAGTGATTTGGAGTGTTCTGGAAGGTTTCGGAGTGTATGGGACTGTTTTGGAGGGTTTGGGAGTGTGTTGGAGTGTATTGGCGTGAGTGTATAGCAGCGAGTGTTTTGGTGTGTTTTGGACTGTTTTACAATTTTCAGGTGTGGTTTGGAGTGTTTTGGAGTGTTTCGAAGTGTTTTGGCGTATTTATGACTGTTTTTGGAGTGTTTCAGAGTGTTTTGGAGGGTTTCGGATTGAGTATTTAGGGGCGAGTGCTTGGGAGTGTTTTTGTTCTGTTTTGGAGTGGTTAGGAGCGAGTGTTATGGAGTGTTTTGGAGTGTTTGGCAGTGACTGTTTAGAAGCGAGTGTTTGGGAGTGTTTTAGTGTGTTTTGGTGTGTTTTGGAGAGTTTTGGAGTGTTTGGGAGTGACGGTTTAGAAGCGAGTGTTTTGGAGTGTTCTGGAAGCTTTCGGAGTGTAAGGGACTGTTTTGGAGGGTTTGGGAGTGTGTTGGAGTGTGTTGGAGTGAGTGTATAGCAGTGAGTGTTTGGTGTGTTTTGGACTGTTTTACAGTTTTCTTGTGTGTTTTTGAGTGTTCTGGAGTGTTTCGAAGTGTTTTGGCGTATTTATGACTGTTTTGGAGTGTTTCAGAGTGTTTTGGAGGGTTTCGGATTGAGTATTTAGGGGCGAGTGCTTGGGAGTGTTTTGTTCTGTTTTGGAGTGGTTAGGAGCGAGTGTTTTGGAGTGTTTTGGAGTGTTTTAGAGTGCGTTGGTGTGTCTGTTTAGAAGTGAGTGTTTTGGAGTGTTTGGGAGTGTTTGGCAGTGACTGTTTAGAAGCGAGTGTTTGGGAGTGTTTTAGTGTGTTTTGGTATGTTTTGGAGTCTTTTGGAGTGTCTATTTAGAAGCGAGTGTTTTGGAGTGTATGGGAGTGTTTGGGAGTGACTGTTTAGAAGGGAGTGTTTGGGAGTGTTTTGGTGTGTTTTGGAGTGTTTTGGAGGCTTTGGGAGTGACGGTTTAGAAGCGAGTGTTTGGGGAGTGACTGTTTAGAAGCGAGTGTTTTGGAGTGTTTTGGAGAACATTGTAGTGTATGGGACAGTTTTGGAGTGTTTGGGAGTGTTTTGGAGCGTTTCGGTGTGCTTTTGAGTTTTGGAGTATTTTGGAGTGTTTTGGAGTGTCTGTTTAGAAGCGAGTGTTTTGGAGTCTATGGGAGTGTTTGCGAGTGACTGTTTAGAAGCGAATGTTTGGGAGTGTTTTGGTTTGTTTTGGAGTGTTTTGGAGTGTTTGGGAGTGTTTGGTAGTGTTTTGGCCTGTTTTGGAGTGTTTGGGAGTGACGGATTAGAAGCGAGTGTTTGGGAGTGACTGTTTAGAAGCGAGTGTTTTGGAGAGCTTTGGAGTGTATGGGGCAGTTTTGGAGTTTTATTTGTCTGTTTTGGAGTGCTTTTGTCTGTTTTGGAGTGTTTTGGAGTGAGTGGTTAGGAGCGAGTGTTTTGCAGTGTTTGGGAGTGTTTGGGAGTGACTGTTTAGATGCGAGTGTATGGGAGTGTTTTGGTGTGTTTTGGAGTGTTTTGGAGTGTTTGGGAGTGTTTGGGAGTGTTTTGGCCTGTTTGGGAATGTTTGGGAGTGACTGTTTAGAAGCGAGTGTTTGGGAGTGTTTTGGTGTGTTTTGGTGTATTTTTGGAGTGTTTTGGAGTGCTTGGGAGTATTTCGGAGTGTTTTGGCCTCTTTTGGAGTGTTTGGGAGTGACTGTTTAGAAGCAAGTGTTTTGGAGTGTTTTGGAGAGCTTTGGAGTGTATGGGGCAGTTTTGGAGTTTTATTTGTCTGTTTTGGAGTGTTATTTGTCTGTTTTGGAGTGTTTTGGAGTGAATGGTTAGGAGCGAGTGTTTTGCAGTGTTTCGGAGTGTTTGGGAGTGACTGTTTAGAAGCGAGTGTTTGGGAGTGTTTTGGTGTGTTTTGGAGTGCTTGGGAGTGTTTCGGAGTGTTCTGGCCTGTTTTGGAGTGTTTGGGAGTGACGCTTTAGAAGGGAGTGTTTGGGGGTGTTTGGGAGAGACTGTTTGGAAGCAAGTGTTTTGGAGTGTTTTGGAGAGCTTTGGAGTGTATGGGGCAGTTTTGGAGTTTTATTTGTCTGTTTTGGAGTGTTTTGTAGTGAGTGGTTAGGAGCGAGTGTTTTGGAGTGCTTCGGAGTGACTGTTTAGAAGCGAGTGTTTTGGTGTGTTTTGGTGTGTTTTGAAGTGTTTTGGAGTGTTTGGGAGTGACGGTTTAGAAGCGAGTGTTTGAGGGTGTTTGGGAGTTACTGTTTAGAAGCGAGTGTTTTGGAGTGTTTTGGAGAGCTTTGGAGTGTATGGGACAGCTTTGGAGTTTTTTTTGTCTGTTTTGGAGTGTTTTGGAGTGAGTGGTTAGGAGCGAGTGATTTGGAGTGTTTTGTAGTGACTGTTTAGAAGCGAGTGATTTGGAGTGTTCTGGAAGGTTTCGGAGTGTATGGGACTGTTTTGGAGGGTTTGGGAGTGTGTTGGAGTGTATTGGAGTGAGTGTATAGCAGCGAGTGTTTTGTTGTGTTTTGGACTCTTTTACAGTTTTCAGGTGTGTTTTGGAGTGTTTTGGAGTGTTTCGAAGTGTTGTGGCGTATTTATGACTGTTTTGGAGTGTTTCAAAGTGTTTTGGAGGGTTTCGGATTGAGTATTTAGGGGCGAGTGCTTGGGAGTGTTTTGTTCTGTTTTGGAGTGGTTAGGAGCGAGTGTTATGGAGTGTTTTGGAGTGTTTTGGAGTGTTTGGCAGTGACTGTTTAGAAGCGAGTGTTTGGGAGTGTTTTAGTGTGTTTTGGTGTGTTTTGGAGAGTTTTGGAGTGTTTGGGAGTGACGGTTTAGAAGCGAGTGTTTTTGAGTGTTCTGGAGTGTTTCGAAGTGTTTTGGCGTATTTATGACTGTTTTGGAGTGTTTAAGAGTGTTTTGGAGGGTTTCGGATTGAGTATTTAGGGGCGAGTGCTTGGGAGTGTTTTGTTCTGTTTTGGAGTTGTTAGGAGCGAGTGTTTTGGAGTGTTTTAGAGTGCGTTGGTGTGTCTGTTTAGAAGTGAGTGTTTTGGAGTGTTTGGGAGTGTTTGGCAGTGACTGTTTAGAAGCGAGTGTTTGGGAGTGTTTTAGTGTGTTTTGGTATGTTTTGGAGTCTTTTGGAGCGTTTTGGAGTGTTTTGGTGTTCTTTGGAGTGTCTGTTTAGAAGCGAGTGTTTTGGAGCGTTTTGGAGTGTTTCGGTGTGCTTTTGTGTTTTGGAGTGTTTTGGAGTGCTTTGGAGTGTCTATTTAGAAGCGAGTGTTTTGGAGTGTATGGGAGTGTTTGGAAGTGACTGTTTAGAAGGGAGTGTTTGGGAGTGTTTTGGTGTGTTTTGGAGTGTTTTGGAGTGTTTGGGAGTGTTTTGGCCTGTTTTGGAGTGTTTGGGAGTTACGGTTTAGAAGCGAGTGTTTGGGGGTGTTTGGGAGTGACTTTTTAGAAGCGAGTGTTTTGGAGTGTTTTGGAGAGCTTTGGAGTGTATGGGACTGTTATGGAGTTTTTTTGTATGTTTTGGAGTGTTTTGGTTTATTTTGGTGTGTTTTGGCGTGTTTTGGAGTGCTTTGGAGTGTCTGTTTAGAAGCGAGTGTTTTGAAGTGTTTGGGAGTGACTGTTTAGAAGCGAGTGTTTGGGAGTGTTTGGTGTGTTTTGGTGTGTTGCGGGAGTGTTTTGGAGTGCTTGGGAGTGTTTCGGAGTGTTCTGGCCTGTTTTGGAGTGTTTGGGAGTGACGGTTTAGAAGCAAGTGTTTGGTAGTGTTTGGGAGTGACTGTTTGGAAGCAAGTGTTTTGGAGTGTTTTGGAGAGCTTTGGAGTGTATGGGGCAGTTTTGGAGTTTTTTTGTCTGTTTTGGAGTGTTTTGTAGTGCGTGGTTAGGAGCGAGTGTTTTGGAGTGCTTCGGAGTGACTGTTTAAAAGCGAGTGTTTTGGTGTGTTTTGGTGTGTTTTGAAGTGTTTTGGAGTGTTTTGGAGTGACGGTTTAGAAGCGAGTGTTTGGAGTGTTTGGGAGTGACTGTTTAGAAGCGAGTGTTTGGGAGTGTTTTGGTGTGTTTTGGAGTGTTTGGGAGTGTTTGGGAGTGTTTCGGACTGTTTTGGCCTATTTTGGAGTGTTCGGGAGTGACGGTTCAGAAGCGAGGGTTTGGGAGTGTTTGGGAGTGACTGTTTAGAAGCGAGTTGTTTTGGAGTGTTTTGGAGCGTTTGGGCGAGTCTGGGACTGTTTTGGCCTGTTTTGGAGTGTTTGGGCGTGACGGTTTAGAAGCGAGTGTTTGGGGGTGTTTGGGAGTGACTGTTTAGAAGCGAGTGTTTTGGAGTGTTTTGGAGAGCTTTGGAGTGTATGGACAGCTTTGGAGTTTTTTTTGTCTGTTCTGGAGTGTTTTGGAGTGAGTGGTTAGGAGCGAGTGATTTGGAGTGTTTTGTAGTGACTGTTTAGAAGCGAGTGATTTGGAGTGTTCTCGAAGGTTTCGGAGTGTATGGGACTGTTTTGGAGGGTTTGGGAGTGTGTTGGAGTGTATTGGAGTGAGTGTATAGCAGCGAGTGTTTTGATGTGTTTTGGACTGTTTTACTATTTTCAGGTGTGTTTTGGAGTGTTTTGGAGTGTTTCGAAGTGTTTTGGCGTGTTTATGACTGTTTTGGAGTGTTTCAGAATGTTTTGGAGGGTTCGGATTGAGTATTTAGGGGCGAGTGCTTGGGAGTGTTTTGTTCTGTTTTGGAGTGGTTAGGAGCGAGTGTTATGGAGTGTTTTGGAGTGTTTTGGAGTGTTTGGCAGTGACTGTTTAGAAGCGAGTGTTTGGGAGTGTTTTAGTGTGTTTTGGTGTGTTTTGGAGAGTTTTGGAGTGTTTGGGAGTGACGGTTTAGAAGCGCGTGCTTTAGAGTGTTTTGGAGCGTTTTGGAGTGTTTTGGTGTGCTTTGGAGTGTCTGTTTAGAAGCGAGTGTTTTGGAGCGTTTTGCAGTGTTTCGGTGTGCTTTTGAGTTTTGGAGTGTTTTGGAGTGCTTTGGAGTGTCTGTTTAGAAGCGAGTGTTTTGGAGTGTATGGGAGTGTTTGGGAGTAACTGTTTAGAAGCGAGTGTTTTGGAGTGTTTTGGAGTGCTTTGGAGTGTCTGTTTAGAAGCGAGTGTTTTGGACTGTATGGGAGTGTTTGGGAGTAACTGTTTAGAAGCGAGTGTTTGGGAGTGTTTTGGAGAGCTTTGGAGTGTATGGGACAATATTGGAGTGTTTTGGAATGTTTTGGAGTGTGTGCTTAGAAGCGAGTGTTCTGGAGTGTTTTGGCCTGTTTTGGAGTGTTTGGGAGTGACTGTTTAGAAGCGAGTGTTTTGGAGGGTTTCGGATTGAGTATTTAGGGGCGAGTGCTTGGGACTGTTTTTTTCTGTTTTGAATTGGTTAGGGGCGAGTGTTTTGGAGTGTTTTTGAGTGTTTTGGAGTATGTGCTTAGAAGCCAGTGTTTTGGAGTGTTTTGGAGTGATTTGGTGTGCTTTGGAGTGCTTTTGAGTGTTTTGGAGCGTTTTGGAGCGTTTTGGTGAGCTTTTGAGTTTTGGAGCGTTTTGGAGTGTTTTGGTGTGCTTTGGAGTCTTTTGGAGCGTTTCGGTGTGCTTTTGAGTTTTGGAGTGTTTTGGCGTGTTTTGGAGTGCTTTGGAGTGTCTGTTTAGAAGCGAGTGTTTTGAAGTGTTTGGGAGTGTTTGGGAGTGAAGGTTTAGAAGCGAGTGTTTGGTAGTGTTTGGGAGTGACTGTTTAGAAGCAAGTGTTTTGGAGTGTTTTGGAGAGCTTTGGAGTGTATGGGACTGTTATGGAGTTTTTTTGTATGTTTTGGAGTGTTTTGGTTTATTTTGGTGTGTTTTGGCGTGTTTTGGAGTGCTTTGGAGTGTCTGTTTAGAAGCGAGTGTTTTGAAGTGTTTGGGAGTGACTGTTTAGAAGCGAGTGTTTGGGAGTGTTTGGTGTGTTTTGGTGTGTTGTTGGAGTGTTTTGGAGTGCTTGGGAGTGTTTCGGAGTGTTCTGGCCTGTTTTGGAGTGTTTGGGAGTGACGGTTTAGAAGCAAGTGTTTGGTAGTGTTTGGGAGTGACTGTTTGGAAGCAAGTGTTTTGGAGTGTTTTGGAGAGCTTTGGAGTGTATGGGGCAGTTTTGGAGTTTTTTTGTCTGTTTTGGAGTGTTTTGTAGTGCGTGGTTAGGAGCGAGTGTTTTGGAGTGCTTCGGAGTGACTGTTTAAAAGCGAGTGTTTTGGTGTGTTTTGGTGTGTTTTGAAGTGTTTTGGAGTGTTTTGGAGTGACGGTTTAGAAGCGAGTGTTTGGAGTGTTTGGGAGTGACTGTTTAGAAGCGAGTGTTTGGGAGTGTTTTGGTGTGTTTTGGAGTGTTTGGGAGTGTTTGGGAGTGTTTCGGAGTGTTTTGGCCTATTTTGGAGTGTTCGGGAGTGACGGTTCAGAAGCGAGGGTTTGGGAGTGTTTGGGAGTGACTGTTTAGAAGCGAGTGTTTTGGAGTGTTTTGGAGCGTTTGGGCGAGTCTGGGACTGTTTTGGCCTGTTTTGGAGTGTTTGGGCGTGACGGTTTAGAAGCGAGTGTTTGGGGGTGTTTGGGAGTGACTGTTTAGAAGCGAGTGTTTTGGAGTGTTTTGGAGAGCTTTGGAGTGTATGGGACAGCTTTGGAGTTTTTTTTGTCTGTTTTGGTGTGTTTTGGAGTGAGTGGTTAGGAGCGAGTGATTTGGAGTGTTTTGTAGTGACTGTTTAGAAGCGAGTGATTTGGAGTGTTCTGGAAGGTTTCGGAGTGTATGGGACTGTTTTGGAGGGTTTGGGAGTGTGTTGGAGTGTATTGGAGTGAGTGTATAGCAGCGAGTGTTTTGATGTGTTTTGGACTGTTTTACTATTTTCAGGTGTGTTTTGGAGTGTTTTGGAGTGTTTCGAAGTGTTTTGGCGTGTTTATGACTGTTTTGGAGTGTTTCAGAATGTTTTGGAGGGTTCGGATTGAGTATTTAGGGGCGAGTGCTTGGGAGTGTTTTGTTCTGTTTTGGAGTGGTTAGGAGCGAGTGTTATGGAGTGTTTTGGAGTGTTTTGGAGTGTTTGGCAGTGACTGTTTAGAAGCGAGTGTTTGGGAGTGTTTTAGTGTGTTTTGGTGTGTTTTGGAGAGTTTTGGAGTGTTTGGGAGTGACGGTTTAGAAGCGCGTGCTTTAGAGTGTTTTGGAGCGTTTTGGAGTGTTTTGGTGTGCTTTGGAGTGTCTGTTTAGAAGCGAGTGTTTTGGAGCGTTTTGCAGTGTTTCGGTGTGCTTTTGAGTTTTGGAGTGTTTTGGAGTGCTTTGGAGTGTCTGTTTAGAAGCGAGTGTTTTGGAGTGTATGGGAGTGTTTGGGAGTAACTGTTTAGAAGCGAGTGTTTTGGAGTGTTTTGGAGTGCTTTGGAGTGTCTGTTTAGAAGCGAGTGTTTTGGAGTGTATGGGAGTGTTTGGGAGTAACTGTTTAGAAGCGAGTGTTTGGGAGTGTTTTGGAGAGCTTTGGAGTGTATGGGACAATATTGGAGTGTTTTGGAATGTTTTGGAGTGTTTTGGAGTGTGTGCTTAGAAGCGAGTGTTCTGGAGTGTTTTGGCCTGTTTTGGAGTGTTTAGGAGTGACTGTTTAGAAGCGAGTGTTTTGGAGGGTTTCGGATTGAGTATTTAGGGGCGAGTGCTTGGGACTGTTTTTTTCTGTTTTGAATTGGTTAGGGGCGAGTGTTTTGGAGTGTTTTTGAGTGTTTTGGAGTATGTGCTTAGAAGCCAGTGTTTTGGAGTGTTTTGGAGTGATTTGGTGTGCTTTGGAGTGCTTTTGAGTGTTTTGGAGCGTTTTGGAGCGTTTTGGTGAGCTTTTGAGTTTTGGAGCGTTTTGGAGTGTTTTGGTGTGCTTTGGAGTCTTTTGGAGCGTTTCGGTGTGCTTTTGAGTTTTGGAGTGTTTTGGCGTGTTTTGGAGTGCTTTGGAGTGTCTGTTTAGAAGCGAGTGTTTTGAAGTGTTTGGGAGTGTTTGGGAGTGACGGTTTAGAAGCGAGTGTTTGGGGGTGTTTGGGAGTGATTTTTAGAAGCGAGTGTTTTGGAGTGTTTTGGAGAGCTTTGGAGTGTATGGGACTGTTATGGAGTTTTTTTGTATGTTTTGGAGTGTTTTGGTTTATTTTGGTGTGTTTTGGCGTGTTTTGGAGTGCTTTGGAGTGTCTGTTTAGAAGCGAGTGTTTTGAAGTGTTTGGGAGTGACTGTTTAGAAGCGAGTGTTTGGGAGTGTTTGGTGTGTTTTGGTGTGTTGTTGGAGTGTTTTGGAGTGCTTGGGAGTGTTTCGGAGTGTTCTGGCCTGTTTTGGAGTGTTTGGGAGTGACGGTTTAGAAGCAAGTGTTTGGTAGTGTTTGGGAGTGACTGTTTGGAAGCAAGTGTTTTGGAGTGTTTTGGAGAGCTTTGGAGTGTATGGGGCAGTTTTGGAGTTTTTTTGTCTGTTTTGGAGTGTTTTGTAGTGCGTGGTTAGGAGCGAGTGTTTTGGAGTGCTTCGGAGTGACTGTTTAAAAGCGAGTGTTTTGGTGTGTTTTGGTGTGTTTTGAAGTGTTTTGGAGTGTTTTGGAGTGACGGTTTAGAAGCGAGTGTTTGGAGTGTTTGGGAGTGACTGTTTAGAAGCGAGTGTTTGGGAGTGTTTTGGTGTGTTTTGGAGTGTTTGGGAGTGTTTGGGAGTGTTTCGGAGTGTTTTGGCCTATTTTGGAGTGTTCGGGAGTGACGGTTCAGAAGCGAGGGTTTGGGAGTGTTTGGGAGTGACTGTTTAGAAGCGAGTGTTTTGGAGTGTTTTGGAGCGTTTGGGCGAGTCTGGGACTGTTTTGGCCTGTTTTGGAGTGTTTGGGCGTGACGGTTTAGAAGCGAGTGTTTGGGGGTGTTTGGGAGTGACTGTTTAGAAGCGAGTGTTTTGGAGTGTTTTGGAGAGCTTTGGAGTGTATGGGACAGCTTTGGAGTTTTTTTTGTCTGTTTTGGTGTGTTTTGGAGTGAGTGGTTAGGAGCGAGTGATTTGGAGTGTTTTGTAGTGACTGTTTAGAAGCGAGTGATTTGGAGTGTTCTGGAAGGTTTCGGAGTGTATGGGACTGTTTTGGAGGGTTTGGGAGTGTGTTGGAGTGTATTGGAGTGAGTGTATAGCAGCGAGTGTTTTGATGTGTTTTGGACTGTTTTACTATTTTCAGGTGTGTTTTGGAGTGTTTTGGAGTGTTTCGAAGTGTTTTGGCGTGTTTATGACTGTTTTGGAGTGTTTCAGAATGTTTTGGAGGGTTCGGATTGAGTATTTAGGGGCGAGTGCTTGGGAGTGTTTTGTTCTGTTTTGGAGTGGTTAGGAGCGAGTGTTATGGAGTGTTTTGGAGTGTTTTGGAGTGTTTGGCAGTGACTGTTTAGAAGCGAGTGTTTGGGAGTGTTTTAGTGTGTTTTGGTGTGTTTTGGAGAGTTTTGGAGTGTTTGGGAGTGACGGTTTAGAAGCGCGTGCTTTAGAGTGTTTTGGAGCGTTTTGGAGTGTTTTGGTGTGCTTTGGAGTGTCTGTTTAGAAGCGAGTGTTTTGGAGCGTTTTGCAGTGTTTCGGTGTGCTTTTGAGTTTTGGAGTGTTTTGGAGTGCTTTGGAGTGTCTGTTTAGAAGCGAGTGTTTTGGAGTGTATGGGAGTGTTTGGGAGTAACTGTTTAGAAGCGAGTGTTTTGGAGTGTTTTGGAGTGCTTTGGAGTGTCTGTTTAGAAGCGAGTGTTTTGGAGTGTATGGGAGTGTTTGGGAGTAACTGTTTAGAAGCGAGTGTTTGGGAGTGTTTTGGAGAGCTTTGGAGTGTATGGGACAATATTGGAGTGTTTTGGAATGTTTTGGAGTGTTTTGGAGTGTGTGCTTAGAAGCGAGTGTTCTGGAGTGTTTTGGCCTGTTTTGGAGTGTTTAGGAGTGACTGTTTAGAAGCGAGTGTTTTGGAGGGTTTCGGATTGAGTATTTAGGGGCGAGTGCTTGGGACTGTTTTTTTCTGTTTTGAATTGGTTAGGGGCGAGTGTTTTGGAGTGTTTTTGAGTGTTTTGGAGTATGTGCTTAGAAGCCAGTGTTTTGGAGTGTTTTGGAGTGATTTGGTGTGCTTTGGAGTGCTTTTGAGTGTTTTGGAGCGTTTTGGTGAGCTTTTGAGTTTTGGAGCGTTTTGGAGTGTTTTGGTGTGCTTTGGAGTCTTTTGGAGCGTTTCGGTGTGCTTTTGAGTTTTGGAGTGTTTTGGCGTGTTTTGGAGTGCTTTGGAGTGTCTGTTTAGAAGCGAGTGTTTTGAAGTGTTTGGGAGTGTTTGGGAGTGACGGTTTAGAAGCGAGTGTTTGGGGGTGTTTGGGAGTGACTTTTTAGAAGCGAGTGTTTTGGAGTGTTTTGGAGAGCTTTGGAGTGTATGGGACTGTTATGGAGTTTTTTTGTATGTTTTGGAGTGTTTTGGTTTATTTTGGTGTGTTTTGGCGTGTTTTGGAGTGCTTTGGAGTGTCTGTTTAGAAGCGAGTGTTTTGAAGTGTTTGGGAGTGACTGTTTAGAAGCGATTGTTTGGGAGTGTTTGGTGTGTTTTGGTGTGTTGTTGGAGTGTTTTGGAGTGCTTGGGAGTGTTTCGGAGTGTTCTGGCCTGTTTTGGAGTGTTTGGGAGTGACGGTTTAGAAGCAAGTGTTTGGTAGTGTTTGGGAGTGACTGTTTGGAAGCAAGTGTTTTGGAGTGTTTTGGAGAGCTTTGGAGTGTATGGGGCAGTTTTGGAGTTTTTTTGTCTGTTTTGGAGTGTTTTGTAGTGCGTGGTTAGGAGCGAGTGTTTTGGAGTGCTTCGGAGTGACTGTTTAAAAGCGAGTGTTTTGGTGTGTTTTGGTGTGTTTTGAAGTGTTTTGGAGTGTTTTGGAGTGACGGTTTAGAAGCGAGTGTTTGGAGTGTTTGGGAGTGACTGTTTAGAAGCGAGTGTTTGGGAGTGTTTTGGTGTGTTTTGGAGTGTTTGGGAGTGTTTGGGAGTGTTTCGGAGTGTTTTGGCCTATTTTGGAGTGTTCGGGAGTGACGGTTCAGAAGCGAGGGTTTGGGAGTGCTTGGGAGTGACTGTTTAGAAGCGAGTGTTTTGGAGTGTTTTGGAGCGTTTGGGCGAGTCTGGGACTGTTTTGGCCTGTTTTGGAGTGTTTGGGCGTGACGGTTTAGAAGCGAGTGTTTGGGGGTGTTTGGGAGTGACTGTTTAGAAGCGAGTGTTTTGGAGTGTTTTGGAGAGCTTTGGAGTGTATGGGACAGCTTTGGAGTTTTTTTTGTCTGTTTTGGAGTGTTTTGGAGTGAGTGGTTAGGAGCGAGTGATTTGGAGTGTTTTGGAGTGACTGTTTAGAAGCGAGTGATTTGGAGTGGTCTGGAAGGTTTCGGAGTGTTTTGGAGTGTTTGGGAGTGACGGTTTAGAAGCGAGTGTTTGGTAGTGTTTGGGAGTGACTGTTTAGAAGCAAGTGTTTTGGAGTGTTTTGGAGAGCTTTGGAGTGTATGGGACAGCTTTGGAGTTTTTTTTGTCTGTTTTGGAGTGTTTTGGAGTGAGTGGTTAGGAGCGAGTGATTTGGAGTGTTTTGTAGTGACTGTTTAGAAGCGAGTGATTTGGAGTGTTCTGGAAGGTTTCGGAGTGTATGGGACTGTTTTGGAGGGTTTGGGAGTGTGTTGGAGTGTATTGGAGTGAGTGTATAGCAGCGAGTGTTTTGATGTGTTTTGGACTGTTTTACTATTTTCAGGTGTGTTTTGGAGTGTTTTGGAGTGTTTCGAAGTGTTTTGGCGTGTTTATGACTGTTTTGGAGTGTTTCAGAATGTTTTGGAGGGTTTCGGATTGAGTATTTAGGGGCGAGTGCTTGGGAGTGTTTTGTTCTGTTTTGGAGTGGTTAGGAGCGAGCGTTATGGAGTGTTTTGGAGTGTTTTGGAGTGTTTGGCAGTGACTGTTTAGAAGCGAGTGTTTGGGAGTGTTTTAGTGTGTTTTGGTGTGTTTTGGAGAGTTTTGGAGTGTTTGGGAGTGACGGTTTAGAAGCGCGTGCTTTAGAGTGTTTTGGAGCGTTTTGGAGTGTTTTGGTGTGCTTTGGAGTGTCTGTTTAGAAGCGAGTGTTTTGGAGCGTTTTGCAGTGTTTCGGTGTGCTTTTGAGTTTTGGAGTGTTTTGGAGTGCTTTGGAGTGTCTGTTTAGAAGCGAGTGTTTTGGAGTGTATGGGAGTGTTTGGGAGTAACTGTTTAGAAGCGAGTGTTTTGGAGTGTTTTGGAGTGCTTTGGAGTGTCTGTTTAGAAGCGAGTGTTTTGGAGTGTATGGGAGTGTTTGGGAGTAACTGTTTAGAAGCGAGTGTTTGGGAGTGTTTTGGAGAGCTTTGGAGTGTATGGGACAATATTGGAGTGTTTTGGAATGTTTTGGAGTGTTTTGGAGTGTGTGCTTAGAAGCGAGTGTTCTGGAGTGTTTTGGCCTGTTTTGGAGTGTTTGGGAGTGACTGTTTAGAAGCGAGTGTTTTGGAGGGTTTCGGATTGAGTATTTAGGGGCGAGTGCTTGGGACTGTTTTTTTCTGTTTTGAATTGGTTAGGGGCGAGTGTTTTGGAGTGTTTTTGAGTGTTTTGGAGTATGTGCTTAGAAGCCAGTGTTTTGGAGTGTTTTGGAGTGATTTGGTGTGCTTTGGAGTGCTTTTGAGTGTTTTGGAGCGTTTTGGAGCGTTTTGGTGAGCTTTTGAGTTTTGGAGCGTTTTGGAGTGTTTTGGTGTGCTTTGGAGTCTTTTGGAGCGTTTCGGTGTGCTTTTGAGTTTTGGAGTGTTTTGGCGTGTTTTGGAGTGCTTTGGAGTGTCTGTTTAGAAGCGAGTGTTTTGAAGTGTTTGGGAGTGTTTGGGAGTGAAGGTTTAGAAGCGAGTGTTTGGTAGTGTTTGGGAGTGACTGTTTAGAAGCAAGTGTTTTGGAGTGTTTTGGAGAGCTTTGGAGTGTATGGGGCAGTTTTGGAGTTTTATTCGTCTGTTTTGGAGTGTTTTGTAGTGAGTGGTTAGGAGCGAGTGTTTTGGAGTGCTTCGGAGTGACTGTTTAGAAGCGAGTGTTTTGGTGTGTTTTGAAGTGTTTTGGTGTATTTGGGAGTGACGGTTTAGAAGCGAGTGTTTGGAGTGTTTGGGAGTGACTGTTTAGAAGCGAGTGTTTGGGAGTGTTTTGGTGTGTTTTGGTGTGTTTTGGAGTGTTTGGGAGTGTTTTGGAGCGTTTGGGCGAGATTGGGACTGTTTTGGCCTGTTTTGGAGTGTTTGGGCGTGACGGTTTAGAAGCGAGTGTTTGGGAGTGACTGTTTAGAAGCGAGTGTTTTGGAGTGTTTTGGAGAGCTTTGGAGTGTATGGGACAGCTTTGGAGTTTTTTTGAGTGTTTTGGAGTGAGTGGTTAGGAGCGAGTGATTTGGAGTGTTTTGGAGTGACTGTTTAGAAGCGAGTGATTTGGAGTGTTCTGGAAGGTTTCGGAGTGTTTTGGAGTGTTTGGGAGTGACGGTTTAGAAGCGAGTGTTTGGTAGTGTTTGGGAGTGACTGTTTAGAAGCAAGTGTTTTGGAGTGTTTTGGAGAGCTTTGGAGTGTATGGGGCAGTTTTGGAGTTTTATTTGTCTGTTTTGGAGTGTTTTGTAGTGATTGGTTAGGAGCGAGTGTTTTGGAGTGCTTCGGAGTGACTGTTTAGAAGCGAGTGTTTTGGTGTGTTTTGGTGTGTTTTGAAGTGTTTTGGAGTGTTTGGGAGTGACGGTTTAGAAGCGAGTGTTTGGGAGTGACTGCTTAGAAGCGAGTGTTTGGAGTGTTTTGGAGAGCTTTGGAGTGTATGGGACAGCTTTGGAGTTTTTTTTGTGTTTTGGAGTTTTTTCGAGTGAGTGGTTAGGAGCGAGTGATTTGGAGTGTTTTGGAGTGACTGTTTAGACGCGAGTGTTTTGGAGTGTTCTGGAAGGTTTCGGAGTGTAAGGGACTGTTTTGGTGTGTTTCGAAGTGTTTTGGCTTATTTATGACTGTTTTGGAGTGTTTCAGAGTGTATTGGAGGGTTTCGGATTGAGTATTTAAGGGCGAGTGCTTGGGAGTGTTTTGTTCTATTTTGGAGTGGTTAGGAGCGAGTGTTTTGGAGTGTTTTGGAGTGTTTTAGAGTGAGTGGTGTGTCTGTTTAGAAGTGAGTGTTTTGGAGTGTTTGGCAGTGACTGTTTAAAAGCGAGTGTTTGGGAGTGTTTTAGTGTGTTTTGGTATGTTTTGGAGTCTTTTGGAGCGTTTTGAAGTGTTTTGGTGTTCTTTGGAGTGTCTGTTTAGAAGCGAGTGTTTTGGAGCGATTTGAAGTGTTTTGGAGTGCTTTGGAGTGTCTATTTAGAAGCGAGTTTTTTGGAGTGTATGGGAGTGTTTGGGAGTGACTGTTTAGAAGGGAGTGTTTGGGAGTGTTTTGGTGTGTTTTGGAGTGTTTTGGAGTGTTTGAGAGTGTTTTGGCCTGTTTTGGAGTGTTTGGGAGTCACGGTTTAGAAGCGAGTGTTTGGGGGTGTTTGGGAGTGACTGTTTAGAAGCGAGTGTTTTGGAGAGCTTTGGAATGTATGGGACAGTTGTGGAGTTTTTTTTGTATGTTTTGGAGTGAGTGGTTAGGAGCGAGTGTTTTGGAGTGTTTTGGAGTGACTGTTTAGAAGCCAGTGTTTTGGAGTGAATGGGAGTGTTTGGGAGTGACTGTTTAGAAGCGAATGTTTGGGAGTGTTTTGGAGTGACTGTTTAGAAGCGAGTGTTTTGGAGTGTATGGGAGTGTTTGGGAGTGACTGTTTAGAAGGGAGTGTTTGGGAGTGTTTTGGTGTGTTTTGGAGTGTTTTGGAGTGTTTGGGAGTGTTTTGGCCTGTTTTGGAGTGTTTGGGAGTGACGGTTTAGAAGCAAGTGTTTGGTAGTGTTTGGGCGTGACTGTTTAGAAGCAAGTGTTTTGGAGTGTTTTGGAGAGCTTTGGAGTGTATGGGGCAGTTTTGGAGTTTTATTTGTCTGTTTTGGAGTGTTTTGCAGTGAGTGGTTAGGAGCGAGTGTTTTGGAGTGCTTCGGAGTGACTGTTTAGAAGCGAGTGTTTTGGTGTGTTTTGGTGTGTTTTGAAGTGTTTTGGAGTGTTTGGGAGTGACGGTTTAGAAGCGAGTGTTTGGAGTGTTTGGGAGTGACTCTTTAGAAGCGAGTGTTTGGGAGTGTTTTGGTGTCTTTTGGAGTGTTTGGGAGTGTTTGGGAGTGTTTCGGAGTGTTTTGGCCTATTTTGGAGTGTTCGGGAGTGACGGTTCAGAAGCGAGTCTTTGGGAGTGTTTGGGAGTGACTGTTTAGAAGCGAGTGTTTTGGAGTGTTTTGGTGTGTTTTGGAGTGTTTTGGAGCGTTTGGGCGAGTTTGGGACTGTTTTGGCCTGTTTTGGAGTGTTTGGGCGTAACGGTTTAGAAGCGAGTGTTTGAGGGTGTTTGGGAGTTACTGTTTAGAAGCGAGTGTTTTGGAGTGTTTTGGAGAGCTTTGGAGTGTATGGGACAGCTTTGGAGTTTTTTTTGTCTGTTTTGGAGTGTTTTGGAGTGAGTGGTTAGGAGCGAGTGATTTGGAGTGTTTTGTAGTGACTGTTTAGAAGCGAGTGATTTGGAGTGTTCTGGAAGGTTTCGGAGTGTATGGGACTGTTTTGGAGGGTTTGGGAGTGTGTTGGAGTGTATTGGAGTGAGTATATAGCAGCGAGTGTTTTGTTGTGTTTTGGACTGTTTTACAGTTTTCAGGTGTGTTTTGGAGTGTTTTGGAGTGTTTCGAAGTGTTGTGGCGTATTTATGACTGTTTTGGAGTGTTTCAGAGTGTTTTGGAGGGTTTCGGATTGAGTATTTAGGGGCGAGTGCTTGGGAGTGTTTTGTTCTGTTTTGGAGTGGTTAGGAGCGAGTGTTATGGAGTGTTTTGGAGTGTTTGGCAGTGACTGTTTAGAAGCGAGTGTTTGGGAGTGTTTTAGTGTGTTTTGGTGTGTTTTGGAGAGTTTTGGAGTGTTTGGGAGTGACGGTTTAGAAGCGAGTGTTTTGGAGTGTTCTGGAAGCTTTCGGAGTGTAAGGGACTGTTTTGGAGGGTTTGGGAGTGTGTTGGAGTGTGTTGGAGTGAGTGTATAGCAGTGAGTGTTTGGTGTGTTTTGGACTGTTTTACAGTTTTCTTGTGTGTTTTTGAGTGTTCTGGAGTGTTTCGAAGTGTTTTGGCGTATTTATGACTGTTTTGGAGTGTTTCAGAGTGTTTTGGAGGGTTTCGGATTGAGTATTTAGGGGCGAGTGCTTGGGAGTGTTTTGTTCTGTTTTGGAGTGGTTAGGAGCGAGTGTTTTGGAGTGTTTTGGAGTGTTTTAGAGTGCGTTGGTGTGTCTGTTTAGAAGTGAGTGTTTTGGAGTGTTTGGGAGTGTTTGGCAGTGACTGTTTAGAAGCGAGTGTTTGGGAGTGTTTTAGTGTGTTTTGGTATGTTTTGGAGTCTTTTGGAGCGTTTTGGAGTGTTTTGGTGTTCTTTGGAGTGTCTGTTTAGAAGCGAGTGTTTTGGAGCGTTTTGGAGTGTTTCGGTGTGCTTTTGTGTTTTGGAGTGTTTTGGAGTGCTTTGGAGTGTCTATTTAGAAGCGAGTGTTTTGGAGTGTATGGGAGTGTTTGGGAGTGACTGTTTAGAAGGGAGTGTTTGGGAGTGTTTTGGTGTGTTTTGGAGTGTTTTGGAGTGTTTGGGAGTGTTTTGGCCTGTTTTGGAGTGTTTGGGAGTTACGGTTTAGAAGTGAGTGTTTGGGGGTGTTTGGGAGTGACTTTTTAGAAGCGAGTGTTTTGGAGTGTTTTGGAGAGCTTTGGAGTGTATGGGACTGTTATGGAGTTTTTTTTGTATGTTTTGGAGTGTTTTGGTTTATTTTGGTGTGTTTTGGCGTGTTTTGGAGTGCTTTGGAGTGTCTATTTAGAAGCGAGTGTTTTGGAGTGTATGGGAGTGTTTGGGAGTGACTGTTTAGAAGGGAGTGTTTGGGAGTGTTTTGGTGTGTTTTGGAGTGTTTTGGAGGCTTTGGGAGTGACGGTTTAGAAGCGAGTGTTTGGGGAGTGACTGTTTAGAAGCGAGTGTTTTGGAGTGTTTTGGAGAACATTGTAGTGTATGGGACAGTTTTGGAGTGTTTGGGAGTGTTTTGGAGCGTTTCGGTGTGCTTTTGAGTTTTGGAGTATTTTGGAGTGTTTTGGAGTGTCTGTTTAGAAGCGAGTGTTTTGGAGTCTATGGGAGTGTTTGCGAGTGACTGTTTAGAAGCGAATGTTTGGGAGTGTTTTGGTTTGTTTTGGAGTGTTTTGGAGTGTTTGGGAGTGTTTGGTAGTGTTTTGGCCTGTTTTGGAGTGTTTGGGAGTGACGGATTAGAAGCGAGTGTTTGGGAATGACTGTTTAGAAGCGAGTGTTTTGGAGTGTTTTGGAGAGCTTTGGAGTGTATGGGGCAGTTTTGGAGTTTTATTTGTCTGTTTTGGAGTGCTTTTGTCTGTTTTGGAGTGTTTTGGAGTGAATGGTTAGGAGCGAGTGTTTTGCAGTGTTTGGGAGTGTTTGGGAGTGACTGTTTAGATGCGAGTGTATGGGAGTGTTTTGGTGTGTTTTGGAGTGTTTTGGAGTGTTTGGGAGTGTTTGGGAGTGTTTTGGCCTGTTTGGGAATGTTTGGGAGTGACTGTTTAGAAGCGAGTGTTTGGGAGTGTTTTGGTGTGTTTTGGTGTATTTTTGGAGTGTTTTGGAGTGCTTGGGAGTATTTCGGAGTGTTTTGGCCTCTTTTGGAGTGTTTGGGAGTGACTGTTTAGAAGCAAGTGTTTTGGAGTGTTTTGGAGAGCTTTGGAGTGTATGGGGCAGTTTTGGAGTTTTATTTGTCTGTTTTGGAGTGTTATTTGTCTGTTTTGGAGTGTTTTGGAGTGAATGGTTAGGAGCGAGTGTTTTGCAGTGTTTCGGAGTGTTTGGGAGTGACTGTTTAGAAGCGAGTGTTTGGGAGTGTTTTGGTGTGTTTTGGAGTGCTTGGGAGTGTTTCGGAGTGTTCTGGCCTGTTTTGGAGTGTTTGGGAGTGACGCTTTAGAAGGGAGTGTTTGGGGGTGTTTGGGAGAGACTGTTTGGAAGCAAGTGTTTTGGAGTGTTTTGGAGAGCTTTGGAGTGTATGGGGCAGTTTTGGAGTTTTATTTGTCTGTTTTGGAGTGTTTTGTAGTGAGTGGTTAGGAGCGAGTGTTTTGGAGTGCTTCGGAGTGACTGTTTAGAAGCGAGTGTTTTGGTGTGTTTTGGTGTGTTTTGAAGTGTTTTGGAGTGTTTGGGAGTGACGGTTTAGAAGCGAGTGTTTGGAGTGTTTGGGAGTGACTGTTTAGAAGCGAGTGTTTGGGAGTGTTTTGGTGTGTTTTGGAGTGTTTGGGAGTGTTTGGGAGTGTTTCGGAGTGTTTTGGCCTATTTTGGAGTGTTCGGGAGTGACGGTTCAGAAGCGAGGGTTTGGGAGTGTTTGGGATTGACTGTTTAGAAGCGAGTGTTTTGGAGTGTTTTGGAGCGTTTGGGCGAGTCTGGGACTGTTTTGGTCTGTTTTGGAGTGTTTGGGCGTGACGGTTTAGAAGCGAGTGTTTGGGAGTGTTTGGGAGTGACTGTTTAGAAGCGAGTGTTTTGGAGTGTTTTGGAGAGCTTTGGAGTGTATGGGACAGCTTTGGAGTTTTTTTTGTCTGTTTTGGAGTGTTTTGGAGTGAGTGGTTAGGAGCGAGTGATTTGGAGTGTTTTGTAGTGACTGTTTAGAAGCGAGTGATTTGGAGTGTTCTGGAAGGTTTCGGAGTGTATGGGACTGTTTTGGAGGGTTTGGGAGTGTGTTGGAGTGTATTGGAGTGAGTGTATAGCAGCGAGTGTTTTGGTGTGTTTTGGACTGTTTTACAATTTTCAGGTGTGGTTTGGAGTGTTTTGGAGTGTTTCGAAGTGTTTTGGCGTATTTATGACTGTTTTGGAGTGTTTCAGAGTGTTTTGGAGGGTTTCGGATTGAGTATTTAGGGGCGAGTGCTTGGGAGTGTTTTGTTCTGTTTTGGAGTGGTTAGGAGCGAGTGTTATGGAGTGTTTTGGAGTGTTTGGCAGTGACTGTTTAGAAGCGAGTGTTTGGGAGTGTTTTAGTGTGTTTTGGTGTGTTTTGGAGAGTTTTGGAGTGTTTGGGAGTGACGGTTTAGAAGCGCGTGCTTTAGAGTGTTTTGGAGCGTTTTGGAGTGTTTTGGTGTGCTTTGGAGTGTCTGTTTAGAAGCGAGTGTTTTGGAGCGTTTTGCAGTGTTTCGGTGTGCTTTTGAGTTTTGGAGTGCTTTGGAGTGTCTGTTTAGAAGCGAGTGTTTTGGAGTGTATGGGAGTGTTTGGGAGTAACTGTTTAGAAGCGAGTGTTTGGGAGTGTTTTGGAGAACTTTGGAGTGTATGGGACAATTTTGGAGTGTTTTGGAATGTTTTGGAGTGTTTTGGAGTGTGTGCTTAGAAGCGAGTGTTCTGGAGTGTTTTGGCCTGTTTTGGAGTGTTTGGGAGTGACTGTTTAGAAGCGAGTGTTTTGGAGGGTTTCGGATTGAGTATTTAGGGGCGAGTGCTTGGGACTGTTTTTTTCTGTTTTGAATTGGTTAGGGGCGAGTGTTTTGGAGTGTTTTTGAGTGTTTTGGAGTATGTGCTTAGAAGCCAGTGTTTTGGAGTGTTTTGGAGTGATTTGGTGTGCTTTGGAGTGCTTTTGAGTGTTTTGGAGCGTTTTGGAGCGTTTTGGTGAGCTTTTGAGTTTTGGAGCGTTTTGGAGTGTTTTGGTGTGCTTTGGAGTCTTTTGGAGCGTTTCGGTGTGCTTTTGAGTTTTGGAGTGTTTTGGCGTGTTTTGGAGTGCTTTGGAGTGTCTGTTTAGAAGCGAGTGTTTTGAAGTGTTTGGGAGTGTTTGGGAGTGACGGTTTAGAAGCGAGTGTTTGGTAGTGTTTGGGAGTGACTGTTTAGAAGCAAGTGTTTTGGAGTGTTTTGGAGAGCTTTGGAGTGTATGGGGCAGTTTTGGAGTTTTATTCGTCTGTTTTGGAGTGTTTTGTAGTGAGTGGTTAGGAGCGAGTGTTTTGGAGTGCTTCGGAGTGACTGTTTAGAAGCGAGTGTTTTGGTGTGTTTTGAAGTGTTTTGGAGTGTTTGGGAGTGACGGTTTAGGAGCGAGTGTTTGGAGTGTTTGGGAGTGACTGTTTAGAAGCGAGTGTTTGGGAGTGTTTTGGTGTGTTTGGGTGTGTTTTGGAGCGTTTGGGCGAGATTGGGACTGTTTTGGCCTATTTTGGAGTGTTCGGGAGTGACGGTTCAGTAGCGAGTGTTTGGGAGTGAATGTTTAGATGCGAGTGTTTTGGAGTGTTTTGGTGTGTTTTGGAGTGTTTTGGAGCGTTTGGGCGAGATTGGGACTGTTTTGGCCTGTTTTGGAGTGTTTGGGCGTGACGGTTTAGAAGCGAGTGTTTTGGAGTGTTTTGGAGAGCTTCGGAGTGTATGGGACAGCTTTGGAGTTTTTTTTGTCTGTTTTGGAGTGTTTTGGAGTGAGTGGTTAGGAGCGAGTGATTTGGAGTGTTTTGGAGTGACTGTTTAGAAGCGAGTGATTTGGAGTGGTCTGGAAGGTTTCGGAGTGTTTTGGAGTGTTTGGGAGTGACGGTTTAGAAGCGAGTGTTTGGTAGTGTTTGGGAGTGACTGTTTAGAAGCAAGTGTTTTGGAGTGTTTTGGAGAGCTTTGAAGTGTATGGGACAGCTTTGGAGTTTTTTTTGTCTGTTTTGGAGTGTTTTGGAGTGAGTGGTTAGGAGCGAGTGATTTGGAGTGTTTTGTAGTGACTGTTTAGAAGCGAGTGATTTGGAGTGTTCTGGAAGGTTTCGGAGTGTATGGGACTGTTTTGGAGGGTTTGGGAGTGTGTTGGAGTGTATTGGAGTGAGTGTATAGCAGCGAGTGTTTTGATGTGTTTTGGACTGTTTTACTATTTTCAGGTGTGTTTTGGAGTGTTTTGGAGTGTTTCGAAGTGTTTTGGCGTGTTTATGACTGTTTTGGAGTGTTTCAGAATGTTTTGGAGGGTTTCGGATTGAGTATTTAGGGGCGAGTGCTTGGGAGTGTTTTGTTCTGTTTTGGAGTGGTTAGGAGCGAGTGTTATGGAGTGTTTTGGAGTGTTTTGGAGTGTTTGGCAGTGACTGTTTAGAAGCGAGTGTTTGGGAGTGTTTTAGTGTGTTTTGGTGTGTTTTGGAGAGTTTTGGAGTGTTTGGGAGTGACGGTTTAGAAGCGCGTGCTTTAGAGTGTTTTGGAGCGTTTTGGAGTGTTTTGGTGTGCTTTGGAGTGTCTGTTTAGAAGCGAGTGTTTTGGAGCGTTTTGCAGTGTTTCGGTGTGCTTTTGAGTTTTGGAGTGTTTTGGAGTGCTTTGGAGTGTCTGTTTAGAAGCGAGTGTTTTGGAGTGTATGGGAGTGTTTGGGAGTAACTGTTTAGAAGCGAGTGTTTTGGAGTGTTTTGGAGTGCTTTGGAGTGTCTGTTTAGAAGCGAGTGTTTTGGAGTGTATGGGAGTGTTTGGGAGTAACTGTTTAGAAGCGAGTGTTTGGGAGTGTTTTGGAGAGCTTTGGAGTGTATGGGACAATATTGGAGTGTTTTGGAATGTTTTGGAGTGTTTTGGAGTGTGTGCTTAGAAGCGAGTGTTCTGGAGTGTTTTGGCCTGTTTTGGAGTGTTTGGGAGTGACTGTTTAGAAGCGAGTGTTTTGGAGGGTTTCGGATTGAGTATTTAGGGGCGAGTGCTTGGGACTGTTTTTTTCTGTTTTGAATTGGTTAGGGGCGAGTGTTTTGGAGTGTTTTTGAGTGTTTTGGAGTATGTGCTTAGAAGCCAGTGTTTTGGAGTGTTTTGGAGTGATTTGGTGTGCTTTGGAGTGCTTTTGAGTGTTTTGGAGCGTTTTGGAGCGTTTTGGTGAGCTTTTGAGTTTTGGAGCGTTTTGGAGTGTTTTGGTGTGCTTTGGAGTCTTTTGGAGCGTTTCGGTGTGCTTTTGAGTTTTGGAGTGTTTTGGCGTGTTTTGGAGTGCTTTGGAGTGTCTGTTTAGAAGCGAGTGTTTGGTAGTGTTTGGGAGTGACTGTTTAGAAGCAAGTGTTTTGGAGTGTTTTGGAGAGCTTTGGAGTGTATGGGGCAGTTTTGGAGTTTTATTCGTCTGTTTTGGAGTGTTTTGTAGTGAGTGGTTAGGAGCGAGTGTTTTGGAGTGCTTCGGAGTGACTGTTTAGAAGCGAGTGTTTTGGTGTGTTTTGAAGTGTTTTGGTGTATTTGGGAGTGACGGTTTAGAAGCGAGTGTTTGGAGTGTTTGGGAGTGACTGTTTAGAAGCGAGTGTTTGGGAGTGTTTTGGTGTGTTTTGGTGTGTTTTGGAGTGTTTGGGAGTGTTTTGGAGCGTTTGGGCGAGATTGGGACTGTTTTGGCCTGTTTTGGAGTGTTTGGGCGTGACGGTTTAGAAGCGAGTGTTTGGGAGTGACTGTTTAGAAGCGAGTGTTTTGGAGTGTTTTGGAGAGCTTTGGAGTGTATGGGACAGCTTTGGAGTTTTTTTTGAGTGTTTTGGAGTGAGTGGTTAGGAGCGAGTGATTTGGAGTGTTTTGGAGTGACTGTTTAGAAGCGAGTGATTTGGAGTGTTCTGGAAGGTTTCGGAGTGTTTTGGAGTGTTTGGGAGTGACGGTTTAGAAGCGAGTGTTTGGTAGTGTTTGGGAGTGACTGTTTAGAAGCAAGTGTTTTGGAGTGTTTTGGAGAGCTTTGGAGTGTATGGGGCAGTTTTGGAGTTTTATTTGTCTGTTTTGGAGTGTTTTGTAGTGATTGGTTAGGAGCGAGTGTTTTGGAGTGCTTCGGAGTGACTGTTTAGAAGCGAGTGTTTTGGTGTGTTTTGGTGTGTTTTGAAGTGTTTTGGAGTGTTTGGGAGTGACGGTTTAGAAGCGAGTGTTTGGGAGTGACTGCTTAGAAGCGAGTGTTTGGGAGTGTTTTGGAGAGCTTTGGAGTGTATGGGACAGCTTTGGAGTTTTTTTTGTGTTTTGGAGTTTTTTCGAGTGAGTGGTTAGGAGCGAGTGATTTGGAGTGTTTTGGAGTGACTGTTTAGACGCGAGTGTTTTGGAGTGTTCTGGAAGGTTTCGGAGTGTAAGGGACTGTTTTGGTGTGTTTCGAAGTGTTTTGGCTTATTTATGACTGTTTTGGAGTGTTTCAGAGTGTATTGGAGGGTTTCGGATTGAGTATTTAAGGGCGAGTGCTTGGGAGTGTTTTGTTCTATTTTGGAGTGGTTAGGAGCGAGTGTTTTGGAGTGTTTTGGAGTGTTTTAGAGTGAGTGGTGTGTCTGTTTAGAAGTGAGTGTTTTGGAGTGTTTGGCAGTGACTGTTTAAAAGCGAGTGTTTGGGAGTGTTTTAGTGTGTTTTGGTATGTTTTGGAGTCTTTTGGAGCGTTTTGAAGTGTTTTGGTGTTCTTTGGAGTGTCTGTTTAGAAGCGAGTGTTTTGGAGCGATTTGAAGTGTTTCGGTGTGCTTTTGTGTTTTGGAGTGTTTTGGAGTGCTTTGGAGTGTCTATTTAGAAGCGAGTTTTTTGGAGTGTATGGGAGTGTTTGGGAGTGACTGTTTAGAAGGGAGTGTTTGGAGTGTTTTGGTGTGTTTTGGAGTGTTTTGGAGTGTTTGAGAGTGTTTTGGCCTGTTTTGGAGTGTTTGGGAGTCACGGTTTAGAAGCGAGTGTTTGGGGGTGTTTGGGAGTGACTGTTTAGAAGCGAGTGTTTTGGAGAGCTTTGGAATGTATGGGACAGTTGTGGAGTTTTTTTTGTATGTTTTGGAGTGAGTGGTTAGGAGCGAGTGTTTTGGAGTGTTTTGGAGTGACTGTTTAGAAGCCAGTGTTTTGGAGTGAATGGGAGTGTTTGGGAGTGACTGTTTAGAAGCGAATGTTTGGGAGTGTTTTGGAGTGACTGTTTAGAAGCGAGTGTTTTGGAGTGTATGGGAGTGTTTGGGAGTGACTGTTTAGAAGGGAGTGTTTGGGAGTGTTTTGGTGTGTTTTGGAGTGTTTTGGAGTGTTTGGGAGTGTTTTGGCCTGTTTTGGAGTGTTTGGGAGTGACGGTTTAGAAGCAAGTGTTTGGTAGTGTTTGGGCGTGACTGTTTAGAAGCAAGTGTTTTGGAGTGTTTTGGAGAGCTTTCGAGTGTATGGGGCAGTTTTGGAGTTTTATTTGTCTGTTTTGGAGTGTTTTGCAGTGAGTGGTTAGGAGCGAGTGTTTTGGAGTGCTTCGGAGTGACTGTTTAGAAGCGAGTGTTTTGGTGTGTTTTGGTGTGTTTTGAAGTGTTTTGGAGTGTTTGGGAGTGACGGTTTAGAAGCGAGTGTTTGGAGTGTTTGGGAGTGACTCTTTAGAAGCGAGTGTTTGGGAGTGTTTTGGTGTCTTTTGGAGTGTTTGGGAGTGTTTGGGAGTGTTTCGGAGTGTTTTGGCCTATTTTGGAGTGTTCGGGAGTGACGGTTCAGAAGCGAGTCTTTGGGAGTGTTTGGGAGTGACTGTTTAGAAGCGAGTGTTTTGGAGTGTTTTGGTGTGTTTTGGAGTGTTTTGGAGCGTTTGGGCGAGTTTGGGACTGTTTTGGCCTGTTTTGGAGTGTTTGGGCGTAACGGTTTAGAAGCGAGTGTTTGAGGGTGTTTGGGAGTTACTGTTTAGAAGCGAGTGTTTTGGAGTGTTTTGGAGAGCTTTGGAGTGTATGGGACAGCTTTGGAGTTTTTTTTGTCTGTTTTGGAGTGTTTTGGAGTGAGTGGTTAGGAGCGAGTGATTTGGAGTGTTTTGTAGTGACTGTTTAGAAGCGAGTGATTTGGAGTGTTCTGGAAGGTTTCGGAGTGTATGGGACTGTTTTGGAGGGTTTGGGAGTGTGTTGGAGTGTATTGGAGTGAGTATATAGCAGCGAGTGTTTTGTTGCTGTTTTGGACTGTTTTACAGTTTTCAGGTGTGTTTTGGAGTGTTTTGGAGTGTTTCGAAGTGTTGTGGCGTATTTATGACTGTTTTGGAGTGTTTCAGAGTGTTTTGGAGGGTTTCGGATTGAGTATTTAGGGGCGAGTGCTTGGCGAGTGTTTTGTTCTGTTTTGGAGTGGTTAGGAGCGAGTGTTATGGAGTGTTTTGGAGTGTTTGGCAGTGACTGTTTAGAAGCGAGTGTTTGGGAGTGTTTTAGTGTGTTTTGGTGTGTTTTGGAGAGTTTGGAGTGTTTGGGAGTGACGGTTTAGAAGCGAGTGTTTTGGAGTGTTCTGGAAGCTTTCGGAGTGTAAGGGACTGTTTTGGAGGGTTTGGGAGTGTGTTGGAGTGTGTTGGAGTGAGTGTATAGCAGTGAGTGTTTGGTGTGTTTTGGACTGTTTTACAGTTTTCTTGTGTGTTTTTGAGTGTTCTGGAGTGTTTCGAAGTGTTTTGGCGTATTTATGACTGTTTTGGAGTGTTTCAGAGTGTTTTGGAGGGTTCGGATTGAGTATTTAGGGGCGAGTGCTTGGGAGTGTTTTGTTCTGTTTTGGAGTGGTTAGGAGCGAGTGTTTTGGAGTGTTTTGGAGTGTTTTAGAGTGCGTTGGTGTGTCTGTTTAGAAGTGAGTGTTTTGGAGTGTTTGGGAGTGTTTGGCAGTGACTGTTTAGAAGCGAGTGTTTGGGAGTGTTTTAGTGTGTTTTGGTATGTTTTGGAGTCTTTTGGAGCGTTTTGGAGTGTTTTGGTGTTCTTTGGAGTGTCTGTTTAGAAGCGAGTGTTTTGGAGCGTTTTGAGTGTTTCGGTGTGCTTTTGTGTTTTGGAGTGTTTTGGAGTGCTTTGGAGTGTCTATTTAGAAGCGAGTGTTTTGGAGTGTATGGAGTGTTTGGGAGTGACTGTTTAGAAGGGAGTGTTTGGGAGTGTTTTGGTGTGTTTTGGAGTGTTTTGGAGTGTTTGGGAGTGTTTTGGCCTGTTTTGGAGTGTTTGGGAGTTACGGTTTAGAAGGTGAGTGTTTGGGGGTGTTTGGAGTGACTTTTTAGAAGCGAGTGTTTTGGAGTGTTTTGGAGAGCTTTGGAGTGTATGGGACTGTTATGGAGTTTTTTTTGTATGTTTTGGAGTGTTTTGGTTTATTTTGGTGTGTTTTGGCGTGTTTTGGAGTGCTTTGGAGTGTCTATTTAGAAGCGAGTGTTTTGGAGTGTATGGGAGTGTTTGGGAGTGACTGTTTAGAAGGGAGTGTTTGGGAGTGTTTTGGTGGTTTTGGAGTGTTTTGAGTCTTTGGGAGTGACGGTTTTAGAAGCGAGTGTTTGGGGAGTGACTGTTTAGAAGCGAGTGTTTGGAGAGCTTTGGAGTGTATGGGACAGCTTTGGAGTTTTTTTTTGTCTGTTTTGGAGTGTTTTGGAGTGAGTGGTTAGGAGCGAGTGATTTGGAGTGTTTTGTAGTGACTGTTTAGAAGCGAGTGATTTGGAGTGTTCTGGAAGGTTTCGGAGTGTATGGGACTGTTTTGGAGGGTTTGGGAGTGTGTTGGAGTGTATTGGCGTGAGTGTATAGCAGCGAGTGTTTTGGTGTGTTTTGGACTGTTTTACAATTTCAGGTGTGGTTTGGAGTGTTTTTGGAGTGTTTCGAAGTGTTTTGGCGTATTTATGACTGTTTTGGAGTGTTTCAGAGTGTTTTGGAGGGTTTCGGATTGAGTATTTAGGGGCGAGTGCTTGGGAGTGTTTTGTTCTGTTTTTGGAGTGGTTAGGAGCGAGTGTTATGGAGTGTTTTGGAGTGTTTGGCAGTGACTGTTTAGAAGCGAGTGTTTGGGAGTGTTTTAGTGTGTTTTGGTGTGTTTTGGAGAGTTTTGGAGTGTTTGGAGTGACGGTTTAGAAGCGCGTGCTTTAGAGTGTTTTGGAGCGTTTTGGAGTGTTTTGGTGTGCTTTGGAGTGTCTGTTTAGAAGCGAGTGTTTTGGAGCGTTTTGCAGTGTTTCGGTGTGCTTTTGAGTTTTGGAGTGCTTTGGAGTGTCTGTTTAGAAGCGAGTGTTTGGAGTGTATGGGAGTGTTTGGGAGTAACTGTTTAGAAGCGAGTGTTTGGGAGTGTTTTGGAGAACTTTGGAGTGTATGGGACAATTTTGGAGTGTTTTTGGAATGTTTTGGAGTGTTTTGGAGTGTGTGCTTAGAAGCGAGTGTTCTGGAGTGTTTTGGCCTGTTTTGGAGTGTTTGGGAGTGACTGTTTAGAAGCGAGTGTTTTGGAGGGTTTCGGATTGAGTATTTAGGGGCGAGTGCTTGGACTGTTTTTTTCTGTTTTGAATTGGTTAGGGGCGAGTGTTTTGGAGTGTTTTTGAGTGTTTTGGAGTATGTGCTTAGAAGCCAGTGTTTTGGAGTGTTTTGGAGTGATTTGGTGTGCTTTGGAGTGCTTTTGAGTGTTTTGGAGCGTTTTGGAGCGTTTTGGTGAGCTTTTGAGTTTTGGAGCGTTTTGGAGTGTTTTGGTGTGCTTTGGAGTCTTTTGGAGCGTTTCGGTGTGCTTTTGAGTTTTGGAGTGTTTTGGCGTGTTTTGGAGTGCTTTGGAGTGTCTGTTTAGAAGCGAGTGTTTTGAAGTGTTTGGGAGTGTTTGGGAGTGACGGTTTAGAAGCGAGTGTTTGGTAGTGTTTGGGAGTGACTGTTTAGAAGCAAGTGTTTTGGAAGTGTTTTGGAGAGCTTTGGAGTGTATGGGGCAGTTTTGGAGTTTTATTCGTCTGTTTTGGAGTGTTTTGTAGTGAGTGGTTAGAGCGAGTGTTTTGGAGAGCTTCGGAGTGACTGTTTAGAAGCGAGTGTTTTGTGTGTTTTGAAGTGTTTTGGAGTGTTTGGGAGTGACGGTTTAGGAGCGAGTGTTTGGAGTGTTTGGGAGTGACTGTTTAGAAGCGAGTGTTTGGGAGTGTTTTGGTGTGTTTGGGTGTGTTTTGGAGCGTTTGGGGCGAGATTGGGACTGTTTTGGCCTATTTTGGAGTGTTCGGGAGTGACGGTTCAGTAGCGAGTGTTTGGGAGTGAATGTTTAGATGCGAGTGTTTTGGAGTGTTTTGGTGTGTTTTGGAGTGTTTTGGAGCGTTTGGGCGAGATTGGGACTGTTTTGGCCTGTTTTGGAGTGTTTGGGCGTGACGGTTTAGAAGCGAGTTGTTTTGGAGTGTTTTGGAGAGCTTCGGAGTGTATGGGACAGCTTTGGAGTTTTTTTTTGTCTGTTTTGGAGTGTTTTGGAGTGAGTGGTTAGGAGCGAGTGATTTGGAGTGTTTTGGAGTGACTGTTTAGAAGCGAGTGATTTGGAGTGGTCTGGAAGGTTTCGGAGTGTTTTGGAGTGTTTGGGAGTGACGGTTTAGAAGCGAGTGTTTGGTAGTGTTTGGGAGTGACTGTTTAGAAGCAAGTGTTTTGGAGTGTTTTGGAGAGCTTTGGAGTGTATGGGACAGCTTTGGAGTTTTTTTTGTCTGTTTTGGAGTGTTTTGGAGTGAGTGGTTAGGAGCGAGTGATTTGGAGTGTTTTGTAGTGACTGTTTAGAAGCGAGTGATTTGGAGTGTTCTGGAAGGTTTCGGAGTGTATGGGACTGTTTTGGAGGGTTTGGAGTGTGTTGGAGTGTATTGGAGTGAGTGTATAGCAGCGAGTGTTTTGATGTGTTTTGGACTGTTTTACTATTTTCAGGTGTGTTTTGGAGTGTTTTGGAGTGTTTCGAAGTGTTTTGGCGTGTTTATGACTGTTTTGGAGTGTTTCAGATGTTTTGGAGGGTTTCGGATTGAGTATTTAGGGGCGAGTGCTTGGGAGTGTTTTGTTCTGTTTTGGAGTGGTTAGGAGCGAGTGTTATGGAGTGTTTTGGAGTGTTTTGGAGTGTTTGGCAGTGACTGTTTAGAAGCGAGTGTTTGGGAGTGTTTTAGTGTGTTTTGGTGTGTTTTGGAGAGTTTTGGAGTGTTTGGGAGTGACGGTTTAGAAGCGCGTGCTTTAGAGTGTTTTGGAGCGTTTTGGAGTGTTTTGGTGTGCTTTGGAGTGTCTGTTTAGAAGCGAGTGTTTTGGAGCGTTTTGCAGTGTTTCGGTGTGCTTTTGAGTTTTGGAGTGTTTTGGAGTGCTTTGGAGTGTCTGTTTAGAAGCGAGTGTTTTGGAGTGTATGGGAGTGTTTGGGAGTAACTGTTTAGAAGCGAGTGTTTTGGAGTGTTTTTGGAGTGCTTTGGAGTGTCTGTTTAGAAGCGAGTGTTTTGGAGTGTATGGGAGTGTTTGGGAGTAACTGTTTAGAAGCGAGTGTTTGGGAGTGTTTTGGAGAGCTTTGGAGTGTATGGGACAATATTGGAGTGTTTTGGAATGTTTTGGAGTGTTTTGGAGTGTGTGCTTAGAAGCGAGTGTTCTGGAGTGTTTTGGCCTGTTTTGGAGTGTTTGGGAGTGACTGTTTAGAAGCGAGTGTTTTGGAGGGTTTCGGATTGAGTATTTAGGGGCGAGTGCTTGGGACTGTTTTTTTCTGTTTTGAATTGGTTAGGGGCGAGTGTTTTGGAGTGTTTTTGAGTGTTTTGGAGTATGTGCTTAGAAGCCAGTGTTTTGGAGTGTTTTGGAGTGATTTGGTGTGCTTTGGAGTGCTTTTGAGTGTTTTGGAGCGTTTGGAGCGTTTTGGTGAGCTTTTGAGTTTTGGAGCGTTTTGGAGTGTTTTGGTGTGCTTTGGAGTCTTTTGGAGCGTTTCGGTGTGCTTTTGAGTTTTGGAGTGTTTTGGCGTGTTTTGGAGTGCTTTGGAGTGTCTGTTTAGAAGCGAGTGTTTTGAAGTGTTTGGGAGTGTTTGGGAGTGAAGGTTTAGAAGCGAGTGTTTGGTAGTGTTTGAGAGTGACTGTTTAGAAGCAAGTGTTTTGGAGTGTTTTGGAGAGCTTTGGAGTGTATGGGGCAGTTTTGGAGTTTTATTCGTCTGTTTTGGAGTGTTTTGTAGTGAGTGGTTAGGAGCGAGTGTTTTGGAGTGCTTCGGAGTGACTGTTTAGAAGCGAGTGTTTTGGTGTGTTTTGAAGTGTTTTGGTGTATTTTGGGAGTGACGGTTTAGAAGCGAGTGTTTGGAGTGTTTGGGAGTGACTGTTTAGAAGCGAGTGTTTGGGAGTGTTTTGGTGTGTTTTGGTGTGTTTTGGAGTGTTTGGGAGTGTTTTGGAGCGTTTGGGCGAGATTGGGACTGTTTTGGCCTGTTTTGGAGTGTTTGGGCGTGACGGTTTAGAAGCGAGTGTTTGGGAGTGACTGTTTAGAAGCGAGTGTTTTGGAGTGTTTTGGAGAGCTTTGGAGTGTATGGGACAGCTTTGGAGTTTTTTTTGAGTGTTTTGGAGTGAGTGGTTAGGAGCGAGTGATTTGGAGTGTTTTGGAGTGACTGTTTAGAAGCGAGTGATTTGGAGTGTTCTGGAAGGTTTCGGAGTGTTTTGGAGTGTTTGGGAGTGACGGTTTAGAAGCGAGTGTTTGGTAGTGTTTGGGAGTGACTGTTTAGAAGCAAGTGTTTTGGAGTGTTTTGGAGAGCTTTGGAGTGTATGGGGCAGTTTTGGAGTTTTATTTGTCTGTTTTGGAGTGTTTTGTAGTGATTGGTTAGGAGCGAGTGTTTTGGAGTGCTTCGGAGTGACTGTTTAGAAGCGAGTGTTTTGCGTGTGTTTTGGTGTGTTTTGAAGTGTTTTGGAGTGTTTGGGAGTGACGGTTTAGAAGCGAGTGTTTGGGAGTGACTGCTTAGAAGCGAGTGTTTGGGAGTGTTTTGGAGAGCTTTGGAGTGTATGGGACAGCTTTGGAGTTTTTTTTGTGTTTTGGAGTTTTTTCGAGTGAGTGGTTAGGAGTGAGTGATTTGGAGTGTTTTGGAGTGACTGTTTAGACGCGAGTGTTTTGGAGTGTTCTGGAAGGTTTCGGAGTGTAAGGGACTGTTTTGGTGTGTTCGAAGTGTTTTGGCTTATTTATGACTGTTTTGGAGTGTTTCAGAGTGTATTGGAGGTTTCGGATTGAGTATTTAAGGGCGAGTGCTTGGGAGTGTTTTGTTCTATTTTGGAGTGGTTAGGAGCGAGTGTTTTGGAGTGTTTTGGAGTGTTTTAGAGTTAGTGGTGTGTCTGTTTAGAAGTGAGTGTTTTGGAGTGTTTGGCAGTGACTGTTTAAAAGCGAGTGTTTGGGAGTGTTTTAGTGTGTTTTGGTATGTTTTGGAGTCTTTTGGAGCGTTTTGAAGTGTTTTGGTGTTCTTTGGAGTGTCTGTTTAGAAGCGAGTGTTTTGGAGCGATTTGAAGTGTTTCGGTGTGCTTTTGTGTTTTGGAGTGTTTTGGAGTGCTTTGGAGTGTCTATTTAGAAGCGAGTTTTTTGGAGTGTATGGGAGTGTTTGGGAGTGGACTGTTTAGAAGGGAGTGTTTGGGAGTGTTTTGGTGTGTTTTGGAGTGTTTTGGAGTGTTTGAGAGTGTTTTGGCCTGTTTTGGAGTGTTTGGGAGTCACGGTTTAGAAGCGAGTGTTTGGGGGTGTTTGGGAGTGACTGTTTAGAAGCGAGTGTTTTGGAGAGCTTTGGAATGTATGGGACAGTTGTGGAGTTTTTTTTGTATGTTTTGGAGTGAGTGGTTAGGAGCGAGTGTTTTGGAGTGTTTTGGAGTGACTGTTTAGAAGCCAGTGTTTTGGAGTGAATGGGAGTGTTTGGGAGTGACTGTTTAGAAGCGAATGTTTGGGAGTGTTTTGGAGTGACTGTTTAGAAGCGAGTGTTTTGGAGTGTATGGGAGTGTTTGGGAGTGACTGTTTAGAAGGGAGTGTTTGGGAGTGTTTTGGTGTGTTTTGGAGTGTTTTGGAGTGTTTGGGAGTGTTTTGGCCTGTTTTGGAGTGTTTGGGAGTGACGGTTTAGAAGCAAGTGTTTGGTAGTGTTTGGGCGTGACTGTTTAGAAGCAAGTGTTTTGGAGTGTTTTGGAGAGCTTTGGAGTGTATGGGGCAGTTTTGGAGTTTTATTTGTCTGTTTTGGAGTGTTTTGCAGTGAGTGGTTAGGAGCGAGTGTTTTGGAGTGCTTCGGAGTGACTGTTTAGAAGCGAGTGTTTTGGTGTGTTTTGGTGTGTTTTGAAGTGTTTTGGAGTGTTTGGGAGTGACGGTTTAGAAGCGAGTGTTTGGAGTGTTTGGGAGTGACTCTTTAGAAGCGAGTGTTTGGGAGTGTTTTGGTGTCTTTTGGAGTGTTTGGGAGTGTTTGGGAGTGTTTCGGAGTGTTTTGGCCTATTTTGGAGTGTTCGGGAGTGACGGTTCAGAAGCGAGTCTTTGGGAGTGTTTGGGAGTGACTGTTTAGAAGCGAGTGTTTTGGAGTGTTTTGGTGTGTTTTGGAGTGTTTTGGAGCGTTTGGGCGAGTTTGGGACTGTTTTGGCCTGTTTTGGAGTGTTTGGGCGTAACGGTTTAGAAGCGAGTGTTTGAGGGTGTTTGGGAGTTACTGTTTAGAAGCGAGTGTTTTGGAGTGTTTTGGAGAGCTTTGGAGTGTATGGGACAGCTTTGGAGTTTTTTTTGTCTGTTTTGGAGTGTTTTGGAGTGAGTGGTTAGGAGCGAGTGATTTGGAGTGTTTTGTAGTGACTGTTTAGAAGCGAGTGATTTGGAGTGTTCTGGAAGGTTTCGGAGTGTATGGGACTGTTTTGGAGGGTTTGGGAGTGTGTTGGAGTGTATTGGAGTGAGTATATAGCAGCGAGTGTTTTGTTGTGTTTTGGACTGTTTTACAGTTTTCAGGTGTGTTTTGGAGTGTTTTGGAGTGTTTCGAAGTGTTGTGGCGTATTTATGACTGTTTTGGAGTGTTTCAGAGTGTTTTGGAGGGTTTCGGATTGAGTATTTAGGGGCGAGTGCTTGGGAGTGTTTTGTTCTGTTTTGGAGTGGTTAGGAGCGAGTGTTATGGAGTGTTTTGGAGTGTTTGGCAGTGACTGTTTAGAAGCGAGTGTTTGGGAGTGTTTTAGTGTGTTTTGGTGTGTTTTGGAGAGTTTTGGAGTGTTTGGGAGTGACGGTTTAGAAGCGAGTGTTTTGGAGTGTTCTGGAAGCTTTCGGAGTGTAAGGGACTGTTTTGGAGGGTTTGGGAGTGTGTTGGAGTGTGTTGGAGTGAGTGTATAGCAGTGAGTGTTTGGTGTGTTTTGGACTGTTTTACAGTTTTCTTGTGTGTTTTTGAGTGTTCTGGAGTGTTTCGAAGTGTTTTGGCGTATTTATGACTGTTTTGGAGTGTTTCAGAGTGTTTTGGAGGGTTTCGGATTGAGTATTTAGGGGCGAGTGCTTGGGAGTGTTTTGTTCTGTTTTGGAGTGGTTAGGAGCGAGTGTTTTGGAGTGTTTTGGAGTGTTTTAGAGTGCGTTGGTGTGTCTGTTTAGAAGTGAGTGTTTTGGAGTGTTTGGGAGTGTTTGGCAGTGACTGTTTAGAAGCGAGTGTTTGGGAGTGTTTTAGTGTGTTTTGGTATGTTTTGGAGTCTTTTGGAGCGTTTTGGAGTGTTTTGGTGTTCTTTGGAGTGTCTGTTTAGAAGCGAGTGTTTTGGAGCGTTTTGGAGTGTTTCGGTGTGCTTTTGTGTTTTGGAGTGTTTTGGAGTGCTTTGGAGTGTCTATTTAGAAGCGAGTGTTTTGGAGTGTATGGGAGTGTTTGGGAGTGACTGTTTAGAAGGGAGTGTTTGGGAGTGTTTTGGTGTGTTTTGGAGTGTTTTGGAGTGTTTGGGAGTGTTTTGGCCTGTTTTGGAGTGTTTGGGAGTTACGGTTTAGAAGTGAGTGTTTGGGGGTGTTTGGGAGTGACTTTTTAGAAGCGAGTGTTTTGGAGTGTTTTGGAGAGCTTTGGAGTGTATGGGACTGTTATGGAGTTTTTTTTGTATGTTTTGGAGTGTTTTGGTTTATTTTGGTGTGTTTTGGCGTGTTTTGGAGTGCTTTGGAGTGTCTATTTAGAAGCGAGTGTTTTGGAGTGTATGGGAGTGTTTGGGAGTGACTGTTTAGAAGGGAGTGTTTGGGAGTGTTTTGGTGTGTTTTGGAGTGTTTTGGAGTCTTTGGGAGTGACGGTTTAGAAGCGAGTGTTTGGGGAGTGACTGTTTAGAAGCGAGTGTTTTGGAGTGTTTTGGAGAACATTGTAGTGTATGGGACAGTTTTGGAGTGTTTGGGAGTGTTTTGGAGCGTTTCGGTGTGCTTTTGAGTTTTGGAGTATTTTGGAGTGTTTTGGAGTGTCTGTTTAGAAGCGAGTGTTTTGGAGTCTATGGGAGTGTTTGCGAGTGACTGTTTAGAAGCGAATGTTTGGGAGTGTTTTGGTTTGTTTTGGAGTGTTTTGGAGTGTTTGGGAGTGTTTGGTAGTGTTTTGGCCTGTTTTGGAGTGTTTGGGAGTGACGGATTAGAAGCGAGTGTTTGGGAATGACTGTTTAGAAGCGAGTGTTTTGGAGTGTTTTGGAGAGCTTTGGAGTGTATGGGGCAGTTTTGGAGTTTTATTTGTCTGTTTTGGAGTGCTTTTGTCTGTTTTGGAGTGTTTTGGAGTGAATGGTTAGGAGCGAGTGTTTTGCAGTGTTTGGGAGTGTTTGGGAGTGACTGTTTAGATGCGAGTGTATGGGAGTGTTTTGGTGTGTTTTGGAGTGTTTTGGAGTGTTTGGGAGTGTTTGGGAGTGTTTTGGCCTGTTTGGGAATGTTTGGGAGTGACTGTTTAGAAGCGAGTGTTTGGGAGTGTTTTGGTGTGTTTTGGTGTATTTTTGGAGTGTTTTGGAGTGCTTGGGAGTATTTCGGAGTGTTTTGGCCTCTTTTGGAGTGTTTGGGAGTGACTGTTTAGAAGCAAGTGTTTTGGAGTGTTTTGGAGAGCTTTGGAGTGTATGGGGCAGTTTTGGAGTTTTATTTGTCTGTTTTGGAGTGTTATTTGTCTGTTTTGGAGTGTTTTGGAGTGAATGGTTAGGAGCGAGTGTTTTGCAGTGTTTCGGAGTGTTTGGGAGTGACTGTTTAGAAGCGAGTGTTTGGGAGTGTTTTGGTGTGTTTTGGAGTGCTTGGGAGTGTTTCGGAGTGTTCTGGCCTGTTTTGGAGTGTTTGGGAGTGACGCTTTAGAAGGGAGTGTTTGGGGGTGTTTGGCAGAGACTGTTTGGAAGCAAGTGTTTTGGAGTGTTTTGGAGAGCTTTGGAGTGTATGGGGCAGTTATGAGTTTTATTTGTCTGTTTTGGAGTGTTTTGTAGTGAGTGGTTAGGAGCGAGTGTTTTGGAGTGCTTCGGAGTGACTGTTTAGAAGCGAGTGTTTTGGTGTGTTTTGGTGTGTTTTGAAGTGTTTTGGAGTGTTTGGGAGTGACGGTTTAGAAGCGAGTGTTTGGAGTGTTTGGGAGTGACTGTTTAGAAGCGAGTGTTTGGGAGTGTTTTGGTGTGTTTTGGAGTGTTTGGGAGTGTTTGGGAGTGTTTCGGAGTGTTTTGGCCTATTTTGGAGTGTTCGGGAGTGACGGTTCAGAAGCGAGGGTTTGGGAGTGTTTGGGATTGACTGTTTAGAAGCGAGTGTTTTGGAGTGTTTTGGAGCGTTTGGGCGAGTCTGGGACTGTTTTGGTCTGTTTTGGAGTGTTTGGGCGTGACGGTTTAGAAGCGAGTGTTTGGGAGTGTTTGGGAGTGACTGTTTAGAAGCGAGTGTTTTGGAGTGTTTTGGAGAGCTTTGGAGTGTATGGGACAGCTTTGGAGTTTTTTTTGTCTGTTTTGGAGTGTTTTGGAGTGAGTGGTTAGGAGCGAGTGATTTGGAGTGTTTTCTAGTGACTGTTTAGAAGCGAGTGATTTGGAGTGTTCTGGAAGGTTTCGGAGTGTATGGGACTGTTTTGGAGGGTTTGGGAGTGTGTTGGAGTGTATTGGAGTGAGTGTATAGCAGCGAGTGTTTTGGTGTGTTTTGGACTGTTTTACAATTTTCAGGTGTGGTTTGGAGTGTTTTGGAGTGTTTCGAAGTGTTTTGGCGTATTTATGACTGTTTTGGAGTGTTTCAGAGTGTTTTGGAGGGTTTTGGATTGAGTATTTAGGGGCGAGTGCTTGGGAGTGTTTTGTTCTGTTTTGGAGTGGTTAGGAGCGAGTGTTATGGAGTGTTTTGGAGTGTTTGGCAGTGACTGTTTAGAAGCGAGTGTTTGGGAGTGTTTTAGTGTGTTTTGGTGTGTTTTGGAGAGTTTTGGAGTGTTTGGGAGTGACGGTTTAGAAGCGCGTGCTTTAGAGTGTTTTGGAGCGTTTTGGAGTGTTTTGGTGTGCTTTGGAGTGTTTGTTTAGAAGCGAGTGTTTTGGAGCGTTTTGCAGTGTTTCGGTGTGCTTTTGAGTTTTGGAGTGCTTTGGAGTGTCTGTTTAGAAGCGAGTGTTTTGGAGTGTATGGGAGTGTTTGGGAGTAACTGTTTAGAAGCGAGTGTTTGGGAGTGTTTTGGAGAACTTTGGAGTGTATGGGACAATTTTGGAGTGTTTTGGAATGTTTTGGAGTGTTTTGGAGTGTGTGCTTAGAAGCGAGTGTTCTGGAGTGTTTTGGCCTGTTTTGGAGTGTTTGGGAGTGACTGTTTAGAAGCGAGTGTTTTGGAGGGTTTCGGATTGAGTATTTAGGGGCGAGTGCTTGGGACTGTTTTTTTCTGTTTTGAATTGGTTAGGGGCGAGTGTTTTGGAGTGTTTTTGAGTGTTTTGGAGTATGTGCTTAGAAGCCAGTGTTTTGGAGTGTTTTGGAGTGATTTGGTGTGCTTTGGAGTGCTTTTGAGTGTTTTGGAGCGTTTTGGAGCGTTTTGGTGAGCTTTTGAGTTTTGGAGCGTTTTGGAGTGTTTTGGTGTGCTTTGGAGTCTTTTGGAGCGTTTCGGTGTGCTTTTGAGTTTTGGAGTGTTTTGGCGTGTTTTGGAGTGCTTTGGAGTGTCTGTTTAGAAGCGAGTGTTTTGAAGTGTTTGGGAGTGTTTGGGAGTGACGGTTTAGAAGCGAGTGTTTGGTAGTGTTTGGGAGTGACTGTTTAGAAGCAAGTGTTTTGGAGTGTTTTGGAGAGCTTTGGAGTGTATGGGGCAGTTTTGGAGTTTTATTCGTCTGTTTTGGAGTGTTTTGTAGTGAGTGGTTAGGAGCGAGTGTTTTGGAGTGCTTCGGAGTGACTGTTTAGAAGCGAGTGTTTTGGTGTGTTTTGAAGTGTTTTGGAGTGCTTCGGAGTGACTGTTTAGAAGCGAGTGTTTGGGAGTGTTTTGGTGTGTTTGGGTGTGTTTTGGAGCGTTTGGGCGAGATTGGGACTGTTTTGGCCTATTTTGGAGTGTTCGGGAGTGACGGTTCAGTCGCGAGTGTTTGGGAGTGAATGTTTAGATGCGAGTGTTTTGGAGTGTTTTGGTGTGTTTTGGAGTGTTTTGGAGCGTTTGGGCGAGATTGGGACTGTTTTGGCCTGTTTTGGAGTGTTTGGGCGTGACGGTTTAGAAGCGAGTGTTTTGGAGTGTTTTGGAGAGCTTCGGAGTGTATGGGACAGCTTTGGAGTTTTTTTTGTCTGTTTTGGAGTGTTTTGGAGTGAGTGGTTAGGAGCGAGTGATTTGGAGTGTTTTGGAGTGACTGTTTAGAAGCGAGTGATTTGGAGTGGTCTGGAAGGTTTCGGAGTGTTTTGGAGTGTTTGGGAGTGACGGTTTAGAAGCGAGTGTTTGGTAGTGTTTGGGAGTGACTGTTTAGAAGCAAGTGTTTTGGAGTGTTTTGGAGAGCTTTGGAGTGTATGGGGCAGTTTTGGAGTTTTATTTGTCTGTTTTGGAGTGTTTTGTAGTGAGTGGTTAGGAGCGAGTGTTTTGGAGTGCTTCGGAGTGACTGTTTAGAAGCGAGTGTTTTGGTGTGTTTTGGTGTGTTTTGAAGTGTTTTGGAGTGTTTGGGAGTGACGGTTTAGAAGCGAGTGTTTGGAGTGTTTGGGAGTGACTGTTTAGAAGCGAGTGTTTGGGAGTGTTTTGGTGTGTTTTGGTGTGTTTTGGAGTGTTTGGGAGTGTTTCGGAGTGTTTTGGCCTATTTTGGAGTGTTCGGGAGTGACGGTTCAGAAGCGAGTGTTTGGGAGTGACTGTTTAGATGCGAGTGTTTTGGAGTGTTTTGGTGTGTTTTGGAGCGTTTGGGCGAGATTGGGACTGTTTTGGCCTGTTTTGGAGTGTTTGGGCGTGACGGTTTAGAAGCGAGTGTTTGGGAGTGACTGTTTAGAAGCGAGTGTTTTGTAGAGCTTTGGAGTGTATGGGACAGCTTTGGAGTTTTTTTTGTCTGTTTTGGAGTGTTTTGGAGTGAGTGGTTAGGAGCGAGTGATTTGGAGTGTTTTGGAGTGACTGTTTAGAAGCGAGTGATTTGGAGTGTTCTGGAAGGTTTCGGAGTGTTTTGGAGTGTTTGGGAGTGACGGTTTAGAAGCGAGTGTTTGGTAGTGTTTGGGAGTGACTGTTTAGAAGCAAGTGTTTTGGAGTGTTTTGGAGAGCTTTGGAGTGTATGGGGCAGTTTTGGAGTTTTATTTGTCTGTTTTGGAGTGTTTTGTAGTGATTGGTTAGGAGCGAGTGTTTTGGAGTGCTTCGGAGTGACGGTTTAGAAGCGAGTGTTTGGGAGTGACTGCTTAGAAGCGAGTGTTTGGGAGTGTTTTGGAGAGCTTTGGAGTGTATGGGACAGCTTTGGAGTTTTTTTTGTGTTTTGGAGTTTTTTCGAGTGAGTGGTTAGGAGCGAGTGATTTGGAGTGTTTTGGAGTGACTGTTTAGACGCGAGTGTTTTGGAGTGTTCTGGAAGGTTTCGGAGTGTAAGGGACTGTTTTGGAGGGTTTGGGAGTGTGTTGGAGTTTGTTGCAGTGAGTATATAGCAGCGAGTGTTTGGTGTGTTTTGGACTGTTTTACAGTTTTCTTGTGTGTTTTTGAGTGTTCTGGAGTGTTTCGAAGTGTTTTGGCGTATTTATGACTGTTTTGGAGTGTTTCAGAGTGTTTTCGAGGGTTTCGGATTGAGTATTTAGGGGCGAGTGCTTGGGAGTGTTTTGTTCTGTTTTGGAGTGGTTAGGAGTGAGTGTTTTGGAGTGTTTTAGAGTGCGTTGGTGTGTCTGTGTAGAAGTGAGTGTTTTGGAGTTTTTGGGAGTGTTTGGCAGTGACAGTTTAGAAGCGAGTGTTTGGGAGTGTTTTAGTGTGTTTTGGTATGTTTTGGAGTCTTTTGGAGCGTTTTGGAGTGTTTTGGTGTTCTTTGGAGTGTCTGTTTAGAAGCGAGTGTTTTGGAGCGTTTTGGAGTGTTTCGGTGTGCTTTTGTGTTTTGGAGTGTTTTGGAGTGCTTTGGAGTGTCTATTTAGAAGCGAGTGTTTTGGAGTGTATGGGAGTGTTTGGGAGTGACTGTTTAGAAGGGAGTGTTTGGGAGTGTTTTGGTGTGTTTTGGAGTGTTTTGGAGTGTTTGGGAGTGTTTTGGCCTGTTTGGGAGTTACGGTTTAGAAGCGAGTGTTTGGGGGTGTTTGGGAGTGACTGTTTAGAAGCGAGTGTTTTGGAGTGTTTTGGAGAGCTTTGGAGTGTATGGGACAGTTATGGAGTTTTTTTTGTATGTTTTGGAGTGTTTTGGTTTGTTTTGGCGTGTTTTGGAGTGCTTTGGAGTGTCTGTTTAGAAGCGAGTGTTTTGAAGTGTTTGGGAGTGATTGTTTAGAAGCGTGTGTTTGGGAGTGTTTTGGTGTGTTTTGGTGTGTTTTTGGAGTGTTTTGGAGTGCTTGGGAGTGTTTCGGAGTGTTTTGGCCTGTTTTGGAGTGTTTGGGAGTGACGGTTTAGAAGCAAGTGTTTGGGAGTGACTGTTTAGAAGCAAGTGTTTTGGAGTGTTTTGGAGAGCTTTGGAGTGTATGGGGCAGTTTTGGAGTTTTATTTGTCTGTTTTGGAGTGTTTTGTAGTGAGTGGTTAGGAGCGAGTGTTTTGGAGTGCTTCGGAGTGACTGTTTAGAAGCGAGTGTTTTGGTGTGTTTTGGTGTGTTTTGAAGTGTTTTGGAGTGTTTGGGAGTGACGGTTTAGAAGCGAGTGTTTGGAGTGTTTGGGAGTGACTGTTTAGAAGCGAGTGTTTGGGAGTGTTTTGGTGTGTTTTGGTGTGTTTTGTAGTGTTTGGGAGTGTTTCGGAGTGTTTTGGCCTATTTTGGAGTGTTCGGGAGTGACGGTTCAGAAGCGAGGGTTTGGGAGTGTTTGGGAGTGACTGTTTAGAAGCGAGTGTTTTGGAGTGTTTTGGTGTGTTTTGGAGTGTTTTGGAGCGTTTGGGCGAGTCTGGGACTGTTTTGGCCTGTTTTGGAGTGTTTGGGCGTGACGGTTTAGAAGCGAGTGTTTGGGGGTGTTTTGGGAGTGACTGTTTAGAAGCGAGTGTTTTGGAGTGTTTTGGAGAGCTTTGGAGTGTATGGGACAGCTTTGGAGTTTTTTTTGTCTGTTTTGTCTGTTTTGGAGTGAGTGGTTAGGAGCGAGTGATTTGGAGTGTTCTGGAAGGTTTCGGAGTGTATGGGACTGTTTTGGAGGGTTTGGGAGTGTGTTGGAGTGTATTGGAGGGAGTGTATAGCAGCGAGTGTTTTGGTGTGTTTTGGACTGTTTTACAGTTTTCAGGTGTGTTTTGGAGTGTTTTGGAGTGTTTCGAAGTGTTTTGGGGTATTTATGACTTTTTTGGAGTGTTTCAGAGTGTTTTGGATGGTTTCGGATTGAGTATTTAGGGGCGAGTGCTTGGGAGTGTTTTGTTCTGTTTTGGAGTGGTTAGGAGCGAGTGTTATGGGGTGTTTTGGAGTGTTTTGGAGTGTTTGGCAGTGACTGTTTAGAAGCGAGTGTTTGGGAGTGTTTTAGTGTGTTTTGGTCTGTTTTGGAGAGTTTTGGAGTGTTTGGGAGTGACGGTTTAGAAGGGCGTGCTTTAGAGTGTTTTGGAGCGTTTTGGAGTGTTTTGGTGTGCTTTGGAGTGTCTGTTTAGAAGCGAGTGTTTTGGAGCGTTTTGCAGTGTTTCGGTGTGCTTTTGAGTTTTGGAGTGTTTTGGAGTGCTTTGGAGTGTCTGTTTAGAAGCGAGTGTTTTGGAGTGTATGGGAGTGTTTGGGAGTAACTGTTTAGAAGCGAGTGTTTTGGAGTGTTTTGGAGTGCTTTGGAGTGTCTGTTTAGAAGCGAGTGTTTTGGAGTGTATGGGAGTGTTTGGGAGTAACTGTTTAGAAGCGAGTGTTTGGGAGTGTTTTGGAGAACTTTGGAGTGAATGGGAGAATTTTGGAGTGTTTTGGAATGTTTTGGAGTGTTTTGGAGTGTGTGCTTAGAAGCGAGTGTTCTGCAGTGTTTTGGCCTGTTTTGGAGTGTTTGGGAGTGACTGTTTAGAAGCCAGTGTTTTGGAGTGTTTTGGAGTGATTTGGTGTGCTTTGGAGTGCTTCTGAGTGTTTTGGAGGGTTTTGGAGCGTTTTGGTGAGCTTTTGAGTTTTGGAGCGTTTTGGAGTGTTTTGGAGTGCTTTGGTGTCTTTTGGAGCGTTTCGGTGTGCTTTTGAGTTTTGGAGTGTTTTGGAGTGCTTTGGAGTGTCTGTTTAGAAGCGAGTGTTTTGAAGTGTTTGGGAGTGTTTGGGAGTGACGGTTTAGAAGCGAGTGTTTGGTAGTGTTTGGGAGTGACTGTTTAGAAGCAAGTGTTTTGGAGTGTTTTGGAGAGCTTTGGAGTGTATGGGGCAGTTTTGGAGTTTTATTTGTCTGTTTTGGAGTGTTTTGTAGTGAGTGGTTAGGAGCGAGTGTTTTGGAGTGCTTCGGAGTGACTGTTTAGAAGCGAGTGTTTTGGTGTGTTTTGGTGTGTTTTGAAGTGTTTTGGAGTGTTTGGGAGTGACGGTTTAGAAGCGAGTGTTTGGAGTGTTTGGGAGTGACTGTTTAGAAGCGAGTGTTTGGGAGTGTTTTGGTGTGTTTTGAAGTGTTTGGGAGTGTTTGGGAGTGTTTCGGAGTGTTTTGGCCTATTTTGGAGTGTTTGGGCGTGACGGTTTAGAAGCGAGTGTTTGGGGGTGTTTTGGGAGTGACTGTTTAGAAGCGAGTGTTTTGGAGTGTTTTGGTGTGTTTTGGAGTGTTTTGGAGCGTTTGGGCGAGTCTGGGACTGTTTTGGCCTGTTTTGGAGTGTTTGGGCGTGACGGTTTAGAAGCGAGTGTTTGGGGGTGTTTTGGGAGTGACTGTTTAGAAGCGAGTGTTTTGGAGTGTTTTGGAGAGCTTTGGAGTGTATGGGACAGCTTTGGAGTTTTTTTTGTCTGTTTTGGAGTGTTTTGGAGTGAGTGGTTAGGAGCGAGTGATTTGGAGTGTTCTGGAAGGTTTCGGAGTGTATGGGACTGTTTTGGAGGGTTTGGGAGTGTGTTGGAGTGTATTGGAGGGAGTGTATAGCAGCGAGTGTTTTGGTGTGTTTTGGACTGTTTTACAGTTTTCAGGTGTGTTTTGGA
>NC_140994.1:105387990-105445090 GCF_052327205.1 Somniosus microcephalus
GTGACGGTTTAGAAGCGAGTGTTTGGTAGTGTTTGGGAGTGACTGTTTAGAAGCAAGTGTTTCGGAGTGTTTTGGAGAGCTTTGGAGTGTATGGGGCAGTTTTGGAGTTTTATTTGTCTGTTTTGGAGTGTTTTGTAGTGCGTGGTTAGGAGCGAGTGTTTTGGAGTGCTTCGGAGTGACTGTTTAGAAGCGAGTGTTTTGGTGTGTTTTGGTGTGTTTTGAAGTGTTTTGGAGTGTTTGGGAGTGACGGTTTAGAAGCGAGTGTTTGGAGTGTTTGGGAGTGACTGTTTAGAAGCGAGTGTTTGGGAGTGTTTTGGTGTGTTTTGGTGTGTTTTGGAGTGTTTGGGAGTGACGGTTTAGTAGCGAGTGTTTGGGAGTGTTTTGGTGTGTTTTGGTGTGTTTTGGAGTGTTTGGGAGTGTTTCGGAGTGTTTCGGAGTGTTTTGGCCTATTTTGCAGTGTTCGCGAGTGACGGTTCAGAAGCGAGTGTTTTGGAGTGTATGGGAGTGTTTGGGAGTGACTGTTTAGAAGGGAGTGTTTGGGAGTGTTTTGGTGTGTTTTGGTGTGTTTTGGAGTGTTTGGGAGTGTTTTGGCCTGTTTTGGAGTGTTTGGGAGTGACGGTTTGGAAGCGAGTGTTTGGAGTGTTTGGGAGTGACTGTTTAGAAGCGAGTGTTTGGGAGTGTTTTGGTGTGTTTTGGAGTGTTTGGGAGTGTTTGGGAGTGTTTCGGAGTGTTTTGGCCTATTTTGGCGTGTTCGGGAGTGACGGTTCAGAATCGAGTGTTTGGGAGTGTTTGGGAGTGACTGTTTAGAAGCGAGTATTTTGGAGTGTTTTGGTGTGTTTTGGAGTGTTTTGGAGCGTTTAGGCGAGTTTGGGACTGTTTTGGCCTGTTTTGGAGTGTTTGGGCGTGACGGTTTAGAAGCGAGTGTTTGGGGGTGTTTGGGAGTGGCTGTTTAGAAGCGAGTGTTTTGGAGTGTTTTGGAGAGCTTTGGAGTGTATGGGACAGCTTTGGAGTTTTTTTTGTCTGTTTTGGAGTGTTTTGGAGTGAGTGGTTAGGAGCGAGTGATTTGGAGTGTTTTGGAGTGACTGTTTAGAAGCGAGTGATTTGGAGTGTTCTGGAAGGTTTCGGAGTGTATGGGACTGTTTTGGAGGGTTTGGGAGTGTGTTGGAGTGTATTGGAGTGACTGTATAGCAGCGAGTGTTTTGGTGTGTTTTGGACTGTTTTACAGTTTTGGGGTGTTTTTTGAGTGTTTTGGTGTGCTTCGAAGTGTTTTGGCGTATTTATGACTGTTTTGGAGTGTTTCAGAGTGTTTTGGAGGGTTTCGAATTGAGTATTTAGGTGCGAGTGCTTGGGAGTGTTTTGTTCTGTTTTGGAATGGTTAGGAGCGAGTGTTATGGAGTGTTTTGGAGTGTTTTGGAGTGTTTGGCAGTGACTATTTAGAAGCGAGTGTTTGGGAGTGTTTTAGTGTGTTTTGGTGTGTTTTGGAGAGTTTGGGAGTGACGGTTGAGAAGCGCGTGCTTTAGAGTGTTTTGGAGCGTTTTGGAGTGTTTTGGTGTGCTTTGGAGTGTCTGTTTAGAAGCGAGTGTTTTGGAGCGTTTTGCAGTGTTTCGGTGTGCTTTTGAGTTTTGGAGTGTTTTGGAGTGCTTTGGAGTGTCTGTTTAGAAGCGAGTGTTTTGGAGTGTATGGGAGTGTTTGGGAGTAACTGTTTAGAAGCGAGTGTTTGGGAGTGCTTTGGAGAACTTTGGAGTGTATGGGACAATTTTGGTGTGTTTTGGAATGTTTTGGAGTGTTTTGGAGTGTGTGCTTAGAAGCGAGTGTTCTGGAGTGTTTTGGTCTGTTTTGTAGTGTTTGGGAGTTACTGTTTAGAAGCGAGTGTTTTGGGGTGTTTTGGTGTGTTTTGGAGTGTTTGGGGGTGTTTCGGAGTGTTTTGGCCTATTTTGCAGTGTTCGCGAGTGACGGTTCAGAAGCGAGTGTTTGGGAGTGTTTGGGAGTGTTTGCGAGTGACTGTTTAGAAGCAAGTGTTTTGGAGTGACTGCTTAGAAGCGAGTGTTTGGGAGTGTTTTGGAGAGCTTTGGAGTGTATGGGGCAGTTTTGGAGTTTTATTTGTCTGTTTTGGGGTGTATTGGAGTGAGTGGTTAGGAGCGAGTGTTTTGGAGTGTTTCGGAGTGACTGTTTAGAAGCGAGTGTTTGGGAGTGTTTTGGTGTGTTTTGGAGTGTTTTGGAGCGTTTGGGCTTGACGGTTTAGAAGCGAGTGTTTGGGGGTGTTTGGGAGTGACTGTTTCGAAGCGAGTGTTTTGGAGTGTTTTGGAGAGCTTTGGAGTGTATGGGACAACTTTGGAGTTTTTTTTGTGTTTTGGAGTTTTTTCGAGTGAGTGGTTAGGAGCGAGTGATTTGGAGTGTTTTGGAGTGACTGTTTAGAAGCGAGTGTTTTGGAGTGTTCTGGAAGGTTTCGGAGTGTAAGGGACTGTTTTGGAGGGTTTGGGAGTGTGTTGGAGTGTGTTGGAGTGTGTATAGCAGCGAGTGTTTGGTATGTTTTGGACTGTTTTACAGTTTTCTTGTGTGTTTTTGAGTGTTCTGGAGTGTTTCAGAGTGTTTTGGAGGGTTTTGGAGCGTCTTGGTGAGCTTTTGAGTTTTGGAGCGTTTTGGAGTGTTTTGGTGTGCTTTGGAGTCTTTTGGAGCGTTTCGGTGTGCTTTTGAGTTTTGGAGTGTTTTGGCGTGTTTTGGAGTGCTTTGGAGTGTCTGTTTAGAAGCGAGTGTTTTGAAGTGTTTGGGAGTGTTTGGGAGTGACGGTTTAGAAGCGAGTGTTTGGTAGTGTTTGGGAGTGACTGTTTAGAAGCAAGTGTTTTGGAGTGTTTTGGAGAGCTTTGGAGTGTATGGGGCAGTTTTGGAGTTTTATTTGTCTGTTTTGGAGTGTTTGGGAGTGTTTCGGAGTGTTTCGGAGTGTTTTGGCCTATTTTGGCGTGTTCGGGAGTGACGGTTCAGAAGCGTGTGTTTGGGAGTGTTTGGGAGTGACTGTTTAGAAGCGAGGGTTTTGGTGTGTTTTGGAGTGTTTTGGAGCGCTTGGGCGAGTTTGGGACTGTTTTGGCCTGTTTTGGAGTGTTTGGGCGTGACGGTTTAGAAGCGAGTGTTTGGGGGTGTTTGGGAGTGACTGTTTAGAAGCGAGTGTTTTGGAGTGTTTTGGTGTGTTTTGGAGTGTTTTGGAGCGCTTGGGCGAGTTTGGGACTGTTTTGGCCGGTTTTGCAGTGTTTGGGCGTGACGGTTTAGAAGCGAGTGTTTGGGAGTGTTTTGGTGTGTTTTGGTGTGTTTTCGAGTGTTTGGGAGTGACGGTTTAGAAGCGAGTGTTTGGTAGTGTTTGGGAGTGACTGTTTAGAAGCAAGTGCTTGGGAGTGTTTTGATGTGTTTTGGTGTGTTTTGAGCGTTTGGGAGCGTTTGGGAGTGTTCTGGAGTGTTTTGGAGTGTTTGGAGTGTCTGTTTAGAAGCGAGTGTTTTGGAGTGTATGGGAGTGTTTGGGAGTGACTGTTTAGAAGGGAGTGTTTGGGAGTGTTTTGGTGTGTTTTGGAGTGTTTTGGAGTGTTTGGGAGTGTTTTGGCCTGTTTTGGAGTGTTTGGGAGTCACGGTTTAGAAGCGAGAGTTTGGGGGTGTTTGGGAGTGACTGTTTAGAAGCGAGTGTTTTGGAGTGTTTTGGAGAGCTTTGGAGTGTATGGGACAGTTATGGAGTTTATTTTTGTATGTTTTGGAGTGTTTTGGAGTGAGTGGTTAGGAGCGAGTGTTTTGGAGTGTTTTGGAGTGACTGTTTAGAAGCCAGTGTTTTGGAGTGAATGGGAGTGTTTGGGAGTGACTGTTTAGAAGCGAATGTTTGGGAGTGTTTTGGAGTGACTGTTTAGAAGCGAGTGTTTGGGACTGTTTTGGCCTGTTTTGGAGTGTTTGGGAGTGACGGTTTAGAAGCGAGTGTTTGGGAGTGACGGTTTAGAAGCGAGTGTTTGGGAGTGACTGCTTAGAAGCGAGTGTTTGGGAGTGTTTTGGTGTATTTTGGTGTGTTTTGGCGTGTTTTGGAGTGCTTTGGCGTGTCTGTTTAGAAGCGAGTGTTTTGAAGTGTTTTGGAGTGTTTGGGAGTGACGGTTTAGAAGCAAGTGTTTGGTAGTGTTTTGGAGCGTTTTGGAGTGTTTTGGTGTGCTTTGGAGTGTCTGTTTAGAAGCGAGTGTTTTGGAGCGTTTTGCAGTGTTTCGGTGTGCTTTTGAGTTTTGGAGTGTTTTGGAGTGCTTTGGAGTGCCTGTTTAGAAGCGAGTGTTTTGGAGTGTATGGAGTGTTTGGGAGTAACTGTTTAGAAGCGAGTGTTTGGGAGTGTTTTGGAGAACTTTGGAGTGTATGGTACAATTTTGGAGTGTTTTGGAATGTTTTGGAGTGTTTTGGAGTGTGTGCTTAGAAGCGAGTGTTCTGGAGTGTTTTGGCCTGTTTTGGAGTGTTTGGGAGTGACTGTTTAGAAGCGAGTGTTTTGGAGTGTTTTGGAGGGTTTCGGATTGAGTATTTAGGGGCGAGTGCTTGGGACTGTTTTGGAGTGTTTTTTCTGTTTTGGATTGGTTAGGAGCGAGTGTTTTGGAGTGTTTTTAAGTGTTTTGGAGTATGTGCTTAGAAGCCAGTGTTTTGGAGTGTTTTGGAGTGATTTGGTGTGCTTTGGAGTGCTTTTGAATGTTTTGGAGCTTTTTGGAGCGTTTTGGTGAGCTTTTGAGTTTTGGAGCGTTTTGGAGTGTTTGGTGTGCTTTGTAGTCTTTTGGAGCGTTTCGGTGTGCTTTTGAGTTTTGGAGTGTTTTGGCCTGTTTTGGAGTGCTTTGGAGTGTCTGTTTAGAAGCGAGTGTTTTGAAGTGTTTGGGAGTGACGGTTTAGAAGCGAGTGTTTGGTAGTGTTTGGGAGTGACTGTTTAGAAGCAAGTGTTTCGGAGTGTTTTGGAGAGCTTTGGAGTGTATGGGGCAGTTTTGGAGTTTTATTTGTCTGTTTTGGAGTGTTTTGTAGTGCGTGGTTAGGAGCGAGTGTTTTGGAGTGCTTCGGAGTGACTGTTTAGAAGCGAGTGTTTTGGTGTGTTTTGGTGTGTTTTGAAGTGTTTTGGAGTGTTTGGGAGTGACGGTTTAGAAGCGAGTGTTTGGAGTGTTTGGGAGTGACTGTTTAGAAGCGAGTGTTTGGGAGTGTTTTGGTGTGTTTTGGTGTGTTTTGGAGTGTTTGGGAGTGACGGTTTAGTAGCGAGTGTTTGGGAGTGTTTTGGTGTGTTTTGGTGTGTTTTGGAGTGTTTGGGAGTGTTTCGGAGTGTTTCGGAGTGTTTTGGCCTATTTTGCAGTGTTCGCGAGTGACGGTTCAGAAGCGAGTGTTTTGGAGTGTATGGGAGTGTTTGGGAGTGACTGTTTAGAAGGGAGTGTTTGGGAGTGTTTTGGTGTGTTTTGGAGTGTTTGGGAGTGTTTTGGCCTGTTTTGGAGTGTTTGGGAGTGACGGTTTAGAAGCGAGTGTTTGGAGTGTTTGGGAGTGACTGTTTAGAAGCGAGTGTTTGGGAGTGTTTTGGTGTGTTTTGGAGTGTTTGGGAGTGTTTCGGAGTGTTTCGAAGTGTTTTGGCCTATTTTGGCGTGTTCGGGAGTGACGGTTCAGAAGCGAGTGTTTGGGAGTGTTTGGGAGTGACTGTTTAGAAGCGAGTATTTTGGAGTGTTTTGGTGTGTTTTGGAGTGTGTTGGAGCGTTTAGGCGAGTTTGGGACTGTTTTAGCCTGTTTTGGAGTGTTTGGGCGTGACGGTTTAGAAGCGAGTGTTTGGGGGTGTTTGGGAGTGGCTGTTTAGAAGCGAGTGTTTTGGAGTGTTTTGGAGAGCTTTGGAGTGTATGGGACAGCTTGGAGTTTTTTTGTCTGTTTTGGAGTGTTTTGGAGTGAGTGGTTAGGAGCGAGTGATTTGGAGTGTTTTGGAGTGACTGTTTAGAAGCGAGTGATTTGGAGTGTTCTGGAAGGTTTCGGAGTGTATGGGACTGTTTTGGAGGGTTTGGGAGTGTGTTGGAGTGTATTGGAGTGACTGTATAGCAGCGAGTGTTTTGGTGTGTTTTGGACTGTTTTACAGTTTTCAGGTGTGTTTTGGAGTGTTTTGGTGTGCTTCGAAGTGTTTTGGCGTATTTATGACTGTTTTGGAGTGTTCAGAGTGTTTTGGAGGGTTTCGAATTGAGTATTTAGGTGCGAGTGCTTGGGAGTGTTTTGTTCTGTTTTGGAATGGTTAGGAGCGAGTGTTATGGAGTGTTTTGGAGTGTTTTGGAGTGTTTGGCAGTGACTATTTAGAAGCGAGTGTTTGGGAGTGTTTTAGTGTGTTTTGGTGTGTTTTGGAGTGTTTTGGAGAGTTTGGGAGTGACGGTTGAGAAGCGCGTGCTTTAGAGTGTTTTGGAGCGTTTTGGAGTGTTTTGGTGTGCTTTGGAGTGTCTGTTTAGAAGCGAGTGTTTTGGAGCGTTTTGCAGTGTTTCGGTGTGCTTTTGAGTTTTGGAGTGTTTTGGAGTGCTTTGGAGTGTCTGTTTAGAAGCGAGTGTTTTGGAGTGTATGGGAGTGTTTGGGAGTAACTGTTTAGAAGCGAGTGTTTGGGAGTGCTTTGGAGAACTTTGGAGTGTATGGGACAATTTTGGAGTGTTTTGGAATGTTTTGGAGTGTTTTGGAGTGTGTGCTTAGAAGCGAGTGTTCTGGAGTGTTTTGGTCTGTTTTGTAGTGTTTGGGAGTTACTGTTTAGAAGCGAGTGTTTTGGGGTGTTTTGGTGTGTTTTGGAGTGTTTGGGGGTGTTTCGGAGTGTTTTGGCCTATTTTGCAGTGTTCGCGAGTGACGGTTCAGAAGCGAGTGTTTGGGAGTGTTTGGGAGTGTTTGCGAGTGACTGTTTAGAAGCAAGTGTTTGGGAGTGACTGCTTAGAAGCGAGTGTTTGGAGTGTTTTGGAGAGCTTTGGAGTGTATGGGGCAGTTTTGGAGTTTTATTTGTCTGTTTTGGGGTGTATTGGAGTGAGTGGTTAGGAGCGAGTGTTTTGGAGTGTTTCGGAGTGACTGTTTAGAAGCGAGTGTTTGGGAGTGTATGGGAGTGTTTGGGAGTGACTGTTTAGAAGGGAGTGTTTGGGAGTGTTTTGGTGTGTTTTGGAGTGTTTTGGAGTGTTTGGGAGTGTTTTGGCCTGTTTTGGAGTGTTTGGAGTCACGGTTTAGAAGCGAGAGTTTGGGGTGTTTGGGAGTGACTGTTTAGAAGCGAGTGTTTTGGAGTGTTTTGGAGAGCTTTGGAGTGTATGGGACAGTTATGGAGTTTATTTTTGTATGTTTGGAGTGTTTTGGAGTGAGTGGTAGGAGCGAGTGTTTTGGAGTGTTTTGGAGTGACTGTTTAGAAGCCAGTGTTTTGGAGTGAATGGGAGTGTTTGGGAGTGACTGTTTAGAAGCGAATGTTTGGGAGTGTTTTGGAGTGACTGTTTAGAAGCGAGTGTTTGGGACTGTTTTGGCCTGTTTTGGAGTGTTTGGGAGTGACGGTTTAGAAGCGAGTGTTTGGGAGTGACGGTTTAGAAGCGAGTGTTTGGGAGTGACTGCTTAGAAGCGAGTGTTTGGGAGTGTTTTGGTGTATTTTGGTGTGTTTTGGCGTGTTTGGAGTGCTTTGGCGTGTCTGTTTAGAAGCGAGTGTTTTGAAGTGTTTTGGAGTGTTTGGGAGTGACGGTTTAGAAGCAAGTGTTTGGTAGTGTTTTGTAGCGTTTTGGAGTGTTTTGGTGTGCTTTGGAGTGTCTGTTTAGAAGCGAGTGTTTTGGAGCGTTTTGCAGTGTTTCGGTGTGCTTTTGAGTTTTGGAGTGTTTTGGAGTGCTTTGGAGTGTCTGTTTAGAAGCGAGTGTTTTGGAGTGTATGGGAGTGTTTGGGAGTAACTGTTTAGAAGCGAGTGTTTGGGAGTGTTTTGGAGAACTTTGGAGTGTATGGTACAATTTTGGAGTGTTTTGGAATGTTTTGGAGTGTTTTGAGTGTGTGCTTAGAAGCGAGTGTTCTGGAGTGTTTTGGCCTGTTTTGGAGTGTTTGGGAGTGACTGTTTAGAAGCGAGTGTTTTGGAGTGTTTTGGAGGGTTTCGGATTGAGTATTTAGGGGCGAGTGCTTGGACTGTTTTGGAGTGTTTTTTCTGTTTTGGATTGGTTAGGAGCGAGTGTTTTGGAGTGTTTTTAAGTGTTTTGGAGTATGTGCTTAGAAGCCAGTGTTTTGGAGTGTTTTGGAGTGATTTGGTGTGCTTTGGAGTGCTTTTGAATGTTTTGGAGCTTTTTTGGAGCGTTTTGGTGAGCTTTTGAGTTTTGGAGCGTTTTGGAGTGTTTTGGTGTGCTTTGTAGTCTTTTGGAGCGTTTCGGTGTGCTTTTGAGTTTTGGAGTGTTTTGGCCTGTTTTGGAGTGCTTTGGAGTGTCTGTTTAGAAGCGAGTGTTTTGAAGTGTTTGGGAGTGACGGTTTAGAAGCGAGTGTTTGGTAGTGTTTGGGAGTGACTGTTTAGAAGCAAGTGTTTCGGAGTGTTTTGGAGAGCTTTGGAGTGTATGGGGCAGTTTTGGAGTTTTATTTGTCTGTTTTGGAGTGTTTTGTAGTGCGTGGTTAGGAGCGAGTGTTTTGGAGTGCTTCGGAGTGACTGTTTAGAAGCGAGTGTTTTGGTGTGTTTTGGTGTGTTTTGAAGTGTTTTGGAGTGTTTGGGAGTGACGGTTTAGAAGCGAGTGTTTGGAGTGTTTGGGAGTGACTGTTTAGAAGCGAGTGTTTGGGAGTGTTTTGGTGTGTTTTGGTGTGTTTTGGAGTGTTTGGGAGTGACGGTTTAGTAGCGAGTGTTTGGGAGTGTTTTGGTGTGTTTTGGAGTCTTTGGGAGTGTTTCGGAGTGTTTCGGAGTGTTTTGGCCTATTTTGCAGTGTTCGCGAGTGACGGTTCAGAAGCGAGTGTTTTGGAGTGTATGGGAGTGTTTGGGAGTGACTGTTTAGAAGGGAGTGTTTGGGAGTGTTTTGGTGTGTTTTGGTGTGTTTTGGAGTGTTTGGGAGTGTTTTGGCCTGTTTTGGAGTGTTTGGGAGTGACGGTTTAGAAGCGAGTGTTTGGGAGTGTTTTGGTGTGTTTTGGAGTGTTTGGGAGTGTTTCGGAGTGTTTCGGAGTGTTTTGGCCTATTTTGGCGTGTTCGGGAGTGACGGTTCAGAAGCGAGTGTTTGGGAGTGTTTGGGAGTGACTGTTTAGAAGCGAGTATTTTGGAGTGTTTTGGTGTGTTTTGGAGTGTTTTGGAGCGTTTAGGCGAGTTTGGGACTGTTTTGGCCTGTTTTGGAGTGTTTGGGCGTGACGGTTTAGAAGCGAGTGTTTGGGGGTGTTTGGGAGTGGCTGTTTAGAAGCGAGTGTTTTGGAGTGTTTTGGAGAGCTTTGGAGTGTATGGGACAGCTTTGGAGTTTTTTTTGTCTGTTTTGGAGTGTTTTGGAGTGAGTGGTTAGGAGCGAGTGATTTGGAGTGTTTTGGAGTGACTGTTTAGAAGCGAGTGATTTGGAGTGTTCTGGAAGGTTTCGGAGTGTATGGGACTGTTTTGGAGGGTTTGGGAGTGTGTTGGAGTGTATTGGAGTGACTGTATAGCAGCGAGTGTTTTGGTGTGTTTTGGACTGTTTTACAGTTTTCAGGTGTGTTTTGGAGTGTTTTGGTGTGCTTCGAAGTGTTTTGGCGTATTTATGACTGTTTTGGAGTGTTTCAGAGTGTTTTGGAGGGTTTCGAATTGAGTATTTAGGTGCGAGTGCTTGGGAGTGTTTTGTTCTGTTTTGGAATGGTTAGGAGCGAGTGTTATGGAGTGTTTTGGAGTGTTTGGCAGTGACTATTTAGAAGCGAGTGTTTGGGAGTGTTTTAGTGTGTTTTGGTGTGTTTTGGAGTGTTTTGGAGAGTTTGGGAGTGACGGTTGAGAAGCGCGTGCTTTAGAGTGTTTTGGAGCGTTTTGGAGTGTTTTGGTGTGCTTTGGAGTGTCTGTTTAGAAGCGAGTGTTTTGGAGCGTTTTGCAGTGTTTCGGTGTGCTTTTGAGTTTTGGAGTGTTTTGGAGTGCTTTGGAGTGTCTGTTTAGAAGCGAGTGTTTTGGAGTGTATGGGAGTGTTTGGGAGTAACTGTTTAGAAGCGAGTGTTTGGGAGTGCTTTGGAGAACTTTGGAGTGTATGGGACAATTTTGGAGTGTTTTGGAATGTTTTGGAGTGTTTTGGAGTGTGTGCTTAGAAGCGAGTGTTCTGGAGTGTTTTGGTCTGTTTTGTAGTGTTTGGGAGTTACTGTTTAGAAGCGAGTGTTTTGGGGTGTTTTGGTGTGTTTTGGAGTGTTTGGGGGTGTTTCGGAGTGTTTTGGCCTATTTTGCAGTGTTCGCGAGTGACGGTTCAGAAGCGAGTGTTTGGGAGTGTTTGGGAGTGTTTGCGAGTGACTGTTTAGAAGCAAGTGTTTGGGAGTGACTGCTTAGAAGCGAGTGTTTGGGAGTGTTTTGGAGAGCTTTGGAGTGTATGGGGCAGTTTTGGAGTTTTATTTGTCTGTTTTGGGGTGTATTGGAGTGAGTGGTTAGGAGCGAGTGTTTTGGAGTGTTTCGGAGTGACTGTTTAGAAGCGAGTGTTTGGGAGTGTTTTGGTGTGTTTTGGAGTGTTTTGGAGCGTTTGGGCTTGACGGTTTAGAAGCGAGTGTTTGGGGGTGTTTGGGAGTGACTGTTTCGAAGCGAGTGTTTTGGAGAGCTTTGGAGTGTATGGGACAACTTTGGAGTTTTTTTTGTGTTTTGGAGTTTTTTCGAGTGAGTGGTTAGGAGCGAGTGATTTGGAGTGTTTTGGAGTGACTGTTTAGAAGCGAGTGTTTTGGAGTGTTCTGGAAGGTTTCGGAGTGTAAGGGACTGTTTTGGAGGGTTTGGGAGTGTGTTGGAGTGTGTTGGAGTGAGTGTATAGCAGCGAGTGTTTGGTATGTTTTGGACTGTTTTACAGTTTTCTTGTGTGTTTTTGAGTGTTCTGGAGTGTTTCGAAGTGTTTTGGCATATTGATGACTGTTTTGGAGTGTTTCAGAGTGTTTTGGAGGGTTTCGGATTGAGTATTTAGGGGCGAGTGCTTGGGAGTGTTTTGTTCTGTTTTGGAGTGGTTAGGAGCGAGTGTTTTGGAGTGTTTTGGAGTGTTTTAGAGTGCGTTGGTGTGTCTGTTTAGAGTGTTTGGGAGTGTTTGGGAGTGTTTGGCAGTGAGTGTTTAGAAGCGAGTGTTTGGGAGTGTTTTAGTGTGTTTTGGTATGTTTTGGAGTCTTTTGGAGCGTTTTGGAGTGTTTTGGTGTTCTTTGGAGTGTCTGTTTAGAAGCGAGTGTTTTGGAGCGTTTTGGAGTGTTTCGGTGTGCTTTTGAGTTTTGGAGTGTTTTGGAGTGTTTTGGAGTGCTTTGGAGTGTCTGTTTAGAAGCGAGTGTTTTGGAGTGTATGGGAGTGTTTGGGAGTGACTGTTTAGAAGCGAGTGTTTGGGAGTGTTTTGGTGTGTTTTGGAGTGTTTTGGAGTGTTTGGGAGTGACGGTTTAGAAGCGAGTGTTTGAGAGTGTTTGGGAGTGACTGTTTAGAAGCGAGTGTTTTGGAGTGTTCTGGAAGGTTTCGGAGTGTATGGGACTGTTTTGGAGTTTTATTTGTCTGTTTTGGAGTGTATTGGAGTGAGTGGTTAGGAGCAAGTGTTTTGGAGTGTTTCGGAGTGACTGTTTAGAAGCGAGTGTTTGGGAGTGTTTTGATGTGTTTTGGAGTGTTTTGGAGCGTTTGGGCGTGTTTGGGACTGTTTTGGCCTGTTTTGGAGTGTTTGGGAGTGACGGTTTAGAAGCGAGTGTTTGGGGGTGTTTGGGAGTGACTGTTTCGAAGCGAGTGTTTTGGAGTGTTTTGGAGAGCTTTGGAGTGTATGGGACAGCTTTGGAGTTTTTTTTTGTGTTTTGGAGTTTTTTCGAGTGAGTGGTTAGGAGCGAGTGATTTGGAGTGTTTTGGAGTGACTGTTTAGAAGCGAGTGTTTTGGAGTGTTCTGGAAGGTTTCGGAGTATAAGGGACTGTTTTGGAGGGTTTGGGAGGGTTTCGGATTGAGTATTTAGGGGCGAGTGCTTGGGACTGTTTTTTTCTGTTTTGGATTGGTTAGGAGCGAGTTTTTTGGAGTGTTTTTGAGTGTTTTGGAGTATGTGCTTAGATGCCAGTGTTTTGGAGTGTTTTGGAGTGATTTGGTGTGCTTTGGAGTGCTTTTGAGTGTTTTGGAGCGTTTTGGAGCGTCTTGGTGAGCTTTTGAGTTTTGGAGCGTTTTGGAGTGTTTTGGTGTGCTTTGGAGTCTTTTGGAGCGTTTCGGTGTGCTTTTGAGTTTTGGAGTGTTTTGGCGTGTTTTGGAGTGCTTTGGAGTGTCTGTTTAGAAGCGAGTGTTTTGAAGTGTTTGGGAGTATTTGGGAGTGACGGTTTAGAAGCGAGTGTTTGGTAGTGTTTGGGAGTGACTGTTTAGAAGCAAGTGTTTTGGAGTGTTTTGGAGAGCTTTGGAGTGTATGGGGCAGTTTTGGAGTTTTATTTGTCTGTTTTGGAGTGTTTTGTAGTGAGTGGTTAGGAGCGAGTGTTTTGGAGTGCTTCGGAGTGACTGTTTAGAAGCGAGTGTTTTGGTGTGTTTTGGTGTGTTGTGAAGTGTTTTGAAGTGTTTGGGAGTGACGGTTTAGAAGCGAGTGTTTGGGAGTGTTTTGGTGTGTTTTGGTGTGTTTTGGAGTGTTTGGGAGTGTTTCGGAGTGTTTCGGAGTGTTTTGGCCTATTTTGGCGTGTTCGGGAGTGACGGTTCAGAAGCGTGTGTTTGGGAGTGTTTGGGTGTGACTGTTTAGAAGCGAGGGTTTTGGTGTGTTTTGGAGTGTTTTGGAGCGCTTGGGCGAGTTTGGGAATGTTTTGGCCTGTTTTGGAGTGTTTGGGCGTGACGGTTTAGAAGCGAGTGTTTGGGGGTGTTTGGGAGTGACTGTTTAGAAGCGAGTGTTTTGGAGTGTTTTGGTGTGTTTTGGAGTGTTTTGGAGCGCTTGGGCGAGTTTGGGACTGTTTTGGCCGGTTTTGGAGTGTTTGGGCGTGACGGTTTAGAAGCGAGTGTTTGGGAGTGTTTTGGTGTGTTTTGGTGTGTTTTGGAGTGTTTGGGAGTGACGGTTTAGAAGCGAGTGTTTGGGAGTGTTTTGTTGTGTTTTGGTGTGTTTTGGAGTGTTTGGGAGTGTTTCGGAGTGTTTCGGAGTGTTTTGGCCTATTTTGCAGTGTTCGGGAGTGACGGTTCAGAAGCGAGTGTTTGGGAGTGTTTGGGAGTGTTTGCGAGTGACTGTTTAGAAGCAAGTGTTTTGGAGTGTTTTGGAAAGCTTTGGAGTGTATGGGGCAGTTTTGGAGTCTTATTTGTCTGTTTTGGAGTGTTTTGGAGTGATTGGTTAGGAGCGCGTGTTTTGGAGTGTTTCGGAGTGACGGTTTAGAAGCGAGTGTTTGGTAGTGTTTGGGAGTGACTGTTTAGAAGCAAGTGCTTGGGAGTGTTTTGATGTGTTTTGGTGTGTTTTGAGCGTTTGGGAGCGTTTGGGAGTGTTTTGGAGTGTTTTGGAGTGTTTGGAGTGTCTGTTTAGAAGCGAGTGTTTTGGAGTGTATGGGAGTGTTTGGGAGTGACTGTTTAGAAGGGAGTGTTTGGGAGTGTTTTGGTGTGTTTTGGAGTGTTTTGGAGTGTTTGGGAGTGTTTTGGCCTGTTTTGGAGTGTTTGGGAGTCACGGTTTAGAAGCGAGAGTTTGGGGGTGTTTGGGAGTGACTGTTTAGAAGCGAGTGTTTTGGAGTGTTTTGGAGAGCTTTGGAGTGTATGGGACAGTTATGGAGTTTATTTTTGTATGTTTTGGAGTGTTTTGGAGTGAGTGGTTAGGAGCGAGTGTTTTGGAGTGACTGTTTAGAAGCCAGTGTTTTGGAGTGAATGGGAGTGTTTGGGAGTGACTGTTTAGAAGCGAGTGTTTGGGACTGTTTTGGCCTGTTTTGGAGTGTTTGGGAGTGACGGTTTAGAAGCGAGTGTTTGGGAGTGACGGTTTAGAAGCGAGTGTTTGGGAGTGACTGCTTAGAAGCGAGTGTTTGGGAGTGTTTTGGTGTATTTTGGTGTGTTTTGGCGTGTTTTGGAGTGTTTTGGCCTATTTTGCAGTGTTCGGGAGTGACGGTTCAGAAGCGAGTGTTTGGGAGTGTTTGGGAGTGTTTGCGAGTGACTGTTTAGAAGCAAGTGTTTTGGAGTGTTTTGGAAAGCTTTGGAGTGTATGGGGCAGTTTTGGAGTCTTATTTGTCTGTTTTGGAGTGTTTTGGAGTGATTGGTTAGGAGCGCGTGTTTTGGAGTGTTTCGGAGTGACGGTTTAGAAGCGAGTGTTTGGTAGTGTTTGGGAGTGACTGTTTAGAAGCAAGTGCTTGGGAGTGTTTTGATGTGTTTTGGTGTGTTTTGAGCGTTTGGGAGCGTTTGGGAGTGTTTTGGAGTGTTTTGGAGTGTTTGGAGTGTCTGTTTAGAAGCGAGTGTTTTGGAGTGTATGGGAGTGTTTGGGAGTGACTGTTTAGAAGGGAGTGTTTGGGAGTGTTTTGGTGTGTTTTGGAGTGTTTTGGAGTGTTTGGGAGTGTTTTGGCCTGTTTTGGAGTGTTTGGGAGTCACGGTTTAGAAGCGAGAGTTTGGGGGTGTTTGGGAGTGACTGTTTAGAAGCGAGTGTTTTGGAGTGTTTTGGAGAGCTTTGGAGTGTATGGGACAGTTATGGAGTTTATTTTTGTATGTTTTGGAGTGTTTTGGAGTGAGTGGTTAGGAGCGAGTGTTTTGGAGTGACTGTTTAGAAGCCAGTGTTTTGGAGTGAATGGGAGTGTTTGGGAGTGACTGTTTAGAAGCGAGTGTTTGGGACTGTTTTGGCCTGTTTTGGAGTGTTTGGGAGTGACGGTTTAGAAGCGAGTGTTTGGGAGTGACGGTTTAGAAGCGAGTGTTTGGGAGTGACTGCTTAGAAGCGAGTGTTTGGGAGTGTTTTGGTGTATTTTGGTGTGTTTTGGCGTGTTTTGGAGTGCTTTGGCGTGTCTGTTTAGAAGCGAGTGTTTTGAAGTGTTTTGGAGTGTTTGGGAGTGACGGTTTAGAAGCAAGTGTTTGGTAGTGTTTTGGAGCGTTTTGGAGTGTTTTGGTGTGCTTTGGAGTGTCTGTTTAGAAGCGAGTGTTTTGGAGCGTTTTGCAGTGTTTCGGTGTGCTTTTGAGTTTTGGAGTGTTTTGGAGTGCTTTGGAGTGTCTGTTTAGAAGCGAGTGTTTTGGAGTGTATGGGAGTGTTTGGGAGTAACTGTTTAGAAGCGAGTGTTTGGGAGTGTTTTGGAGAACTTTGGAGTGTATGGTACAATTTTGGAGTGTTTTGGAATGTTTTGGAGTGTTTTGGAGTGTGTGCTTAGAAGCGAGTGTTCTGGAGTGTTTTGGCCTGTTTTGGAGTGTTTGGGAGTGACTGTTTAGAAGCGAGTGTTTTGGAGTGTTTTGGAGGGTTTCGGATTGAGTATTTAGGGGCGAGTGCTTGGGACTGTTTTGGAGTGTTTTTTCTGTTTTGCATTGGTTAGGACCGAGTGTTTTGGAGTGTTTTTAAGTGTTTTGGAGTATGTGCTTAGAAGCCAGTGTTTTGGAGTGTTTTGGAGTGATTTGGTGTGCTTTGGAGTGCTTTTGAATGTTTTGGAGCGTTTTGGAGTGTTTTGGTGTGCTTTGGAGTCTTTTGGAGCGTTTCGGTGTGCTTTTGAGTTTTGGAGTGTTTTGGCCTGTTTTGGAGTGCTTTGGAGTGTCTGTTTAGATGCGAGTGTTTTGAAGTGTTTGGGAGTGACGGTTTAGAAGCGAGTGTTTGGTAGTGTTTGGGAGTGACTGTTTAGAAGCAAGTGTTTTGGAGTGTTTTGGAGAGCTTTGGAGTGTATGGGGCAGTTTTGGAGATTTATTTGTCTGTTTTGGAGTGTTTTGTAGTGCGTGGTTAGGAGCGAGTGTTTTGGAGTGCTTCGGAGTGACTGTTTAGAAGAAGCGAGTGTTTTGGTGTGTTTTGGTGTGTTTTGAAGTGTTTTGGAGTGTTTGGGAGTGACGGTTTAGAAGCGAGTGTTTGGAGTGTTTGGGAGTGACTGTTTAGAAGCGAGTGTTTTGGAGTGTTTTGGTGTGTTTTGGTGTGTTTTGGAGTGTTTGGGAGTGACGGTTTAGAAGCGAGTGTTTGGGAGTGTTTTGTTGTGTTTTGGTGTGTTTTGGAGTGTTTGGGAGTGTTTCGGAGTGTTTCGGAGTGTTTTGGCCTATTTTGCAGTGTTCGCGAGTGACGGTTCAGAAGCGAGTGTTTTGGAGTGTATGGGAGTGTTTGGGAGTGACTGTTTAGAAGGGAGTGTTTGGGAGTGTTTTGGTGTGTTTTGGTGTGTTTTGGAGTGTTTGGGAGTGTTTTGGCCTGTTTTGGAGTGTTTGGGAGTGACGGTTTAGAAGCGAGTGTTTGGAGTGTTTGGGAGTGACTGTTTAGAAGCGAGTGTTTGGGAGTGTTTTGGTGTGTTTTGGTGTGTTTTGGAGTGTTTGGGAGTGTTTGGGAGTGTTTTGGCCTATTTTGGCGTGTTCGGGAGTGACGGTTCAGAAGCGAGTGTTTGGGAGTGTTTGTGAGTGACTGTTTAGAAGCGAGTATTTTGGAGTGTTTTGGTGTGTTTTGGAGTGTTTTGGAGCGTTTAGGCGAGTTTGGGACTGTTTTGGCCTGTTTTGGAGTGTTTGGGCGTGACGGTTTAGAAGCGAGTGTTTGGGGGTGTTTGGGAGTGGCTGTTTAGAAGCGAGTGTTTTGGAGTGTTTTGGAGAGCTTTGGAGTGTATGGGACAGCTTTGGAGTTTTTTTGGTCTGTTTTGGAGTGTTTTGGTGTGAGTGGTTAGGAGCGAGTGATTTGGAGTGTTTTGGAGTGACTGTTTAGAAGCGAGTGATTTGGAGTGTTCTGGAAGGTTTCGGAGTGTATGGGACTGTTTTGGAGGGTTTGGGAGTGTGTTGGAGTGTATTGGAGTGACTGTATAGCAGCGAGTGTTTTGGTGTGTTTATGACTGTTTTACAGTTTTCAGGTGTGTTTTGGAGTGTTTTGGTGTGCTTCGAAGTGTTTTGGCGTATTTATGACTGTTTTGGAGTGTTTCAGAGTGTTTTGGAGGGTTTCGAATTGAGTATTTAGGTGCGAGTGCTTGGGAGTGTTTTGTTCTGTTTTGGAATGGTTAGGAGCGAGTGTTATGGAGTGTTTTGGAGTGTTTTGGAGTGTTTGGCAGTGACTGTTTAGAAGCGAGTGTTTGGGAGTGTTTTAGTGTGTTTTGGTGTGTTTTGGAGTGTTTTGGAGAGTTTGGGAGTGACGGTTGAGAAGCGCGTGCTTTAGAGTGTTTTGGAGCGTTTTGGAGTGTTTTGCTGTGCTTTGGAGTGTCTGTTTAGAAGCGAGTGTTTTGGAGTGTATGGGAGTGTTTGGGAGTGACTGTTTAGAAGGGAGTGTTTGGGAGTGTTTTGGTGTGTTTTGGAGTGTTTTGGAGTGTTTGGGAGTGTTTTGGCCTGTTTTGGAGTGTTTGGGAGTCACGGTTTAGAAGCGAGAGTTTGGGGGTGTTTGGGAGTGACTGTTTAGAAGCGAGTGTTTTGGAGTGTTTTGGAGAGCTTTGGAGTGTATGGGACAGTTATGGAGTTTATTTTTGTATGTTTTGGAGTGTTTTGGAGTGAGTGGTTAGGAGCGAGTGTTTTGGAGTGACTGTTTAGAAGCCAGTGTTTTGGAGTGAATGGGAGTGTTTGGGAGTGACTGTTTAGAAGCGAGTGTTTGGGACTGTTTTGGCCTGTTTTGGAGTGTTTGGGAGTGACGATTTAGAAGCGAGTGTTTGGGAGTGACGGTTTAGAAGCGAGTGTTTGGGAGTGACTGCTTAGAAGCGAGTGTTTGGGAGTGTTTTGGTGTATTTTGGTGTGTTTTGGCGTGTTTTGGAGTGTTTTGGCCTATTTTGCAGTGTTCGGGAGTGACGGTTCAGAAGCGAGTGTTTGGGAGTGTTTGGGAGTGTTTGCGAGTGACTGTTTAGAAGCAAGTGTTTTGGAGTGTTTTGGAAAGCTTTGGAGTGTATGGGGCAGTTTTGGAGTCTTATTTGTCTGTTTTGGAGTGTTTTGGAGTGATTGGTTAGGAGCGCGTGTTTTGGAGTGTTTCGGAGTGACGGTTTAGAAGCGAGTGTTTGGTAGTGTTTGGGAGTGACTGTTTAGAAGCAAGTGCTTGGGAGTGTTTTGATGTGTTTTGGTGTGTTTTGAGCGTTTGGGAGCGTTTGGGAGTGTTTTGGAGTGTTTTGGAGTGTTTGGAGTGTCTGTTTAGAAGCGAGTGTTTTGGAGTGTATGGGAGTGTTTGGGAGTGACTGTTTAGAAGGGAGTGTTTGGGAGTGTTTTGGTGTGTTTTGGAGTGTTTTGGAGTGTTTGGGAGTGTTTTGGCCTGTTTTGGAGTGTTTGGGAGTCACGGTTTAGAAGCGAGAGTTTGGGGGTGTTTGGGAGTGACTGTTTAGAAGCGAGTGTTTTGGAGTGTTTTGGAGAGCTTTGGAGTGTATGGGACAGTTATGGAGTTTATTTTTGTATGTTTTGGAGTGTTTTGGAGTGAGTGGTTAGGAGCGAGTGTTTTGGAGTGACTGTTTAGAAGCCAGTGTTTTGGAGTGAATGGGAGTGTTTGGGAGTGACTGTTTAGAAGCGAGTGTTTGGGACTGTTTTGGCCTGTTTTGGAGTGTTTGGGAGTGACGGTTTAGAAGCGAGTGTTTGGGAGTGACGGTTTAGAAGCGAGTGTTTGGGAGTGACTGCTTAGAAGCGAGTGTTTGGGAGTGTTTTGGTGTATTTTGGTGTGTTTTGGCGTGTTTTGGAGTGCTTTGGCGTGTCTGTTTAGAAGCGAGTGTTTTGAAGTGTTTTGGAGTGTTTGGGAGTGACGGTTTAGAAGCAAGTGTTTGGTAGTGTTTTGGAGCGTTTTGGAGTGTTTTGGTGTGCTTTGGAGTGTCTGTTTAGAAGCGAGTGTTTTGGAGCGTTTTGCAGTGTTTCGGTGTGCTTTTGAGTTTTGGAGTGTTTTGGAGTGCTTTGGAGTGTCTGTTTAGAAGCGAGTGTTTTGGAGTGTATGGGAGTGTTTGGGAGTAACTGTTTAGAAGCGAGTGTTTGGGAGTGTTTTGGAGAACTTTGGAGTGTATGGTACAATTTTGGAGTGTTTTGGAATGTTTTGGAGTGTTTTGGAGTGTGTGCTTAGAAGCGAGTGTTCTGGAGTGTTTTGGCCTGTTTTGGAGTGTTTGGGAGTGACTGTTTAGAAGCGAGTGTTTTGGAGTGTTTTGGAGGGTTTCGGATTGAGTATTTAGGGGCGAGTGCTTGGGACTGTTTTGGAGTGTTTTTTCTGTTTTGCATTGGTTAGGACCGAGTGTTTTGGAGTGTTTTTAAGTGTTTTGGAGTATGTGCTTAGAAGCCAGTGTTTTGGAGTGTTTTGGAGTGATTTGGTGTGCTTTGGAGTGCTTTTGAATGTTTTGGAGCGTTTTGGAGTGTTTTGGTGTGCTTTGGAGTCTTTTGGAGCGTTTCGGTGTGCTTTTGAGTTTTGGAGTGTTTTGGCCTGTTTTGGAGTGCTTTGGAGTGTCTGTTTAGATGCGAGTGTTTTGAAGTGTTTGGGAGTGACGGTTTAGAAGCGAGTGTTTGGTAGTGTTTGGGAGTGACTGTTTAGAAGCAAGTGTTTTGGAGTGTTTTGGAGAGCTTTGGAGTGTATGGGGCAGTTTTGGAGATTTATTTGTCTGTTTTGGAGTGTTTTGTAGTGCGTGGTTAGGAGCGAGTGTTTTGGAGTGCTTCGGAGTGACTGTTTAGAAGAAGCGAGTGTTTTGGTGTGTTTTGGTGTGTTTTGAAGTGTTTTGGAGTGTTTGGGAGTGACGGTTTAGAAGCGAGTGTTTGGAGTGTTTGGGAGTGACTGTTTAGAAGCGAGTGTTTTGGAGTGTTTTGGTGTGTTTTGGTGTGTTTTGGAGTGTTTGGGAGTGACGGTTTAGAAGCGAGTGTTTGGGAGTGTTTTGTTGTGTTTTGGTGTGTTTTGGAGTGTTTGGGAGTGTTTCGGAGTGTTTCGGAGTGTTTTGGCCTATTTTGCAGTGTTCGCGAGTGACGGTTCAGAAGCGAGTGTTTTGGAGTGTATGGGAGTGTTTGGGAGTGACTGTTTAGAAGGGAGTGTTTGGGATTGTTTTGGTGTGTTTTGGTGTGTTTTGGAGTGTTTGGGAGTGTTTTGGCCTGTTTTGGAGTGTTTGGGAGTGACGGTTTAGAAGCGAGTGTTTGGAGTGTTTGGGAGTGACTGTTTAGAAGCGAGTGTTTGGGAGTGTTTTGGTGTGTTTTGGTGTGTTTTGGAGTGTTTGGGAGTGTTTGGGAGTGTTTTGGCCTATTTTGGCGTGTTCGGGAGTGACGGTTCAGAAGCGAGTGTTTGGGAGTGTTTGTGAGTGACTGTTTAGAAGCGAGTATTTTGGAGTGTTTTGGTGTGTTTTGGAGTGTTTTGGAGCGTTTAGGCGAGTTTGGGACTGTTTTGGCCTGTTTTGGAGTGTTTGGGCGTGACGGTTTAGAAGCGAGTGTTTGGGGGTGTTTGGGAGTGGCTGTTTAGAAGCGAGTGTTTTGGAGTGTTTTGGAGAGCTTTGGAGTGTATGGGACAGCTTTGGAGTTTTTTTGGTCTGTTTTGGAGTGTTTTGGTGTGAGTGGTTAGGAGCGAGTGTTTTGGAGTGACTGTTTAGAAGCGAGTGATTTGGAGTGTTCTGGAAGGTTTCGGAGTGTATGGGACTGTTTTGGAGGGTTTGGGAGTGTGTTGGAGTGTATTGGAGTGACTGTATAGCAGCGAGTGTTTTGGTGTGTTTTGGACTGTTTTACAGTTTTCAGGTGTGTTTTGGAGTGTTTTGGTGTGCTTCGAAGTGTTTTGGCGTATTTATGACTGTTTTGGAGTGTTTCAGAGTGTTTTGGAGGGTTTCGAATTGAGTATTTAGGTGCGAGTGCTTGGGAGTGTTTTGTTCTGTTTTGGAATGGTTAGGAGCGAGTGTTATGGAGTGTTTTGGAGTGTTTTGGAGTGTTTGGCAGTGACTGTTTAGAAGCGAGTGTTTGGGAGTGTTTTAGTGTGTTTTGGTGTGTTTTGGAGTGTTTTGGAGAGTTTGGGAGTGACGGTTGAGAAGCGCGTGCTTTAGAGTGTTTTGGAGCGTTTTGGAGTGTTTTGCTGTGCTTTGGAGTGTCTGTTTAGAAGCGAGTGTTTTGGAGCGTTTTGCAGTGTTTCGGTGTGCTTTTGAGTTTTGGAGTGTTTTGGAGTGCTTTGGAGTGTCTGTTTAGAAGCGAGTGTTTTGGAGTGTATGGGAGTGTTTGGGAGTAACTGTTTAGAAGCGAGTGTTTGGGAGTGTTTTGGAGAACTTTGGAGTGTATGGGACAATTTTGGAGTGTTTTGGAATGTTTTGGAGTGTTTTGGAGTGTGTGCTTAGAAGCGAGTGTTCTGGAGTGTTTTGGCCTGTTTTGTAGTGTTTGGGAGTTACTGTTTAGCAGCGAGTGTTTTGGGGTGTTTTGGTGTGTTTTGGAGTGTTTGGGGGTGTTTCGGAGTGTTTTGGCCTATTTTGCAGTGTTCGCGAGTGACGGTTCAGAAGCGAGTGTTTGGGAGTGTTTGGGAGTGTTTGCGAGTGACTGTTTAGAAGCAAGTGTTTGGGAGTGACTGCTTAGAAGCGAGTGTTTGGGAGTGTTTTGGAGAGCTTTGGAGTGTATGGGGCAGTTTTGGAGTTTTATTTGTCTGTTTTGGGGTGTATTGGAGTGAGTGGTTAGGAGCGAGTGTTTTGGAGTGTTTCGGAGTGACTGTTTAGAAGCGAGTGTTTGGGAGTGTTTTGGTGTGTTTTGGAGTGTTTTGGAGCGTTTGGGCTTGACGGTTTAGAAGCGAGTGTTTGGGGGTGTTTGGGAGTGACTGTTTCGAAGCGAGTGTTTTGGAGTGTTTTGGAGAGCTTTGGAGTGTATGGGACAACTTTGGAGTTTTTTTTGTGTTTTGGAGTTTTTTCGAGTGAGTGGTTAGGAGCGAGTGATTTGGAGTGTTTTGGAGTGACTGTTTAGAAGCGAGTGTTTTGGAGTGTTCTGGAAGGTTTCGGAGTGTAAGGGACTGTTTTGGAGGGTTTGGGAGTGTGTTGGAGTGTGTTGGAGTGAGTGTATAGCAGCGAGTGTTTGGTATGTTTTGGACTGTTTTACAGTTTTCTTGTGTGTTTTTGAGTGTTCTGGAGTGTTTCGAAGTGTTTTGGCGTATTGATGACTGTTTTGGAGTGTTTCAGAGTGTTTTGGAGGGTTTCGGATTGAGTATTTAGGGGCGAGTGCTTGGGAGTGTTTTGTTCTGTTTTGGAGTGGTTAGGAGCGAGTGTTTTGGAGTGTTTTAGAGTGCGTTGGTGTGTCTGTTTAGACGTGAGTGTTTTGGAGTGTTTGGGAGTGTTTGGCAGTGACTGTTTAGAAGCGAGTGTTTGGGAGTGTTTTAGTGTGTTTTGGTATGTTTTGGAGTCTTTTGGAGCGTTTTGGAGTGTTTTGGTGTTCTTTGGAGTGTCTGTTTAGAAGCGAGTGTTTTGGAGCGTTTTGGAGTGTTTCGGTGTGCTTTTGAGTTTTGGAGTGTTTTGGAGTGTTTTGGAGTGCTTTGGAGTGTCTGTTTAGAAGCGAGTGTTTTGGAGTGTATGGGAGTGTTTGGGAGTGACTGTTTAGAAGCGAGTGTTTGGGAGTGTTTTGGTGTGTTTTGGAGTGTTTTGGAGTGTTTGGGAGTGACGGTTTAGAAGCGAGTGTTTGAGAGTGTTTGGGAGTGACTGTTTAGAAGCGAGTGTTTTGGAGTGTTCTGGAAGGTTTCGGAGTGTATGGGACTGTTTTGGAGTTTTATTTGTCTGTTTTGGAGTGTATTGGAGTGAGTGGTTAGGAGCAAGTGTTTTGGAGTGTTTGGGCGTGTTTGGGACTGTTTTGGCCTGTTTTGGAGTGTTTGGGAGTGACGGTTTAGAAGCGAGTGTTTGGGGGTGTTTGGGAGTGACTGTTTCGAAGCGAGTGTTTTGGAGTGTTTTGGAGAGCTTTGGAGTGTATGGGACAGCTTTGGAGTTTTTTTTGTGTTTTGGAGTTTTTTCGAGTGAGTGGTTAGGAGCGAGTGATTTGGAGTGTTTTGGAGTGACTGTTTAGAAGCGAGTGTTTTGGAGTGTTCTGGAAGGTTTCGGAGTGTAAGGGACTGTTTTGGAGGGTTTGGGAGGGTTTCGGATTGAGTATTTAGGGGCGAGTGCTTGGGACTGTTTTTTTCTGTTTTGGATTGGTTAGGAGCAAGTGTTTTGGAGTGTTTTTGAGTGTTTTGGAGTATGTGCTTAGATGCCAGTGTTTTGGAGTGTTTTGGAGTGATTTGGTGTGCTTTGGAGTGCTTTTGAGTGTTTTGGAGCGTTTTGGAGCGTCTTGGTGAGCTTTTGAGTTTTGGAGCGTTTTGGAGTGTTTTGGTGTGCTTTGGAGTCTTTTGGAGCGTTTCGGTGTGCTTTTGAGTTTTGGAGTGTTTTGGCGTGTTTTGGAGTGCTTTGGAGTGTCTGTTTAGAAGCGAGTGTTTTGAAGTGTTTGGGAGTGTTTGGGAGTGACGGTTTAGAAGCGAGTGTTTGGTAGTGTTTGGGAGTGACTGTTTAGAAGCAAGTGTTTTGGAGTGTTTTGGAGAGCTTTGGAGTGTATGGGGCAGTTTTGGAGTTTTATTTGTCTGTTTTGGAGTGTTTTGTAGTGAGTGGTTAGGAGCGAGTGTTTTGGAGTGCTTCGGAGTGACTGTTTAGAAGCGAGTGTTTTGGTGTGTTTTGGTGTGTTGTGAAGTGTTTTGAAGTGTTTGGGAGTGACGGTTTAGAAGCGAGTGTTTGGGAGTGTTTTGGTGTGTTTTGGTGTGTTTTGGAGTGTTTCGGAGTGTTTCGGAGTGTTTCGGCCTATTTTGGCGTGTTCGGGAGTGACGGTTCAGAAGCGTGTGTTTGGGAGTGTTTGGGAGTGACTGTTTAGAAGCGAGGGTTTTGGTGTGTTTTGGAGTGTTTTGGAGCGCTTGGGCGAGTTTGGGACTGTTTTGGCCTGTTTTGGAGTGTTTGGGCGTGACGGTTTAGAAGCGAGTGTTTGGGGGTGTTTGGGAGTGACTGTTTAGAAGCGAGTGTTTTGGAGTGTTTTGGTGTGTTTTGGAGTGTCTTGGAGCGCTTGGGCGAGTTTGGGACTGTTTTGGCCGGTTTTGGAGTGTTTGGGCGTGACGGTTTAGAAGCGGGTGTTTGGGAGTGTTTTGGTGTGTTTTGGTGTGTTTTGGAGTGTTTGGGAGTGACGGTTTAGAAGCGAGTGTTTGGGAGTGTTTTGGTGTGTTTTGGTGTGTTTTGGAGTGTTTGGGAGTGTTTCGGAGTGTTTCGGAGTGTTTTTGCCTTTTTTGCAGTGTTCGCGAGTGACGGTTCAGAAGCGAGTGTTTTGTTGTGTATGGGAGTGTTTGGGAGTGACTGTTTAGAAGGGAGTGTTTGGGAGTGTTTTGGTGTGTTTTGGAGTGTTTTGGAGTGTTTGGGAGTGTTTTGGCCTGTTTTGGAGTGTTTGGGAGTCACGGTTTAGAAGCGAGAGTTTGGGGGTGTTTGGGAGTGACTGTTTAGAAGCGAGTGTTTTGGAGTGTTTTGGAGAGCTTTGGAGTGTATGGGACAGTTATGGAATTTTTTTTGTATGTTTTGGAGTGTTTTGGAGTGAGTGGTTAGGAGCGAGTGTTTTGGAGTGTTTTGGAGTGACTGTTTAGAAGCCAGTGTTTTGGAGTGAATGGGAGTGTTTGGGAGTGACTGTTTAGAAGCGAATGTTTGGGAGTGTTTTGGCCTGTTTTGGAGTGTTTGGGAGTGACGGTTTAGAAGCGAGTGTTTGGGAGTGACGGTTTAGAAGCGAGTGTTTGGGAGTGACTGCTTAGAAGCGAGTGTTTGGGAGTGTTTTGGTGTATTTTGGTGTGTTTTGGCGTGTTTTGGAGTGCTTTGGCGTGTCTGTTTCGAAGCGAGTGTTTTGACGTGTTTTGGTGTGTTTGGGAGTGACGGTTTAGAAGCAAGTGTTTGGTAGTGTTTTTGAGCGTTTTGGAGTGTTTTGGTGTGCTTTGGAGTGTCTGTTTAGAAGCGAGTGTTTTGGAGCGTTTTGCAGTGTTTCGCTGTGCTTTTGAGTTTTGTAGTGTTTTGGAGTGCTTTGGAGTGTCTGTTTAGAAGCGAGTGTTTTGGAGTGTATGGGAGTGTTTGGGAGTAACTGTTTAGAAACGAGTGTTTGGGAGTGTTTTGGAGAACTTTGGAGTGTATGGGACAATTTTGGAGTGTTTTGGAATGTTTTGGAGTGTTTTGGAGTGTTTGGGAGTGACTGTTTAGAAGCGAGTGTTTTGGTGTGTTTTGGAGGGTTTCGGATTGAGTATTTAGGGGCGAGTGCTTGGGACTGTTTTGGAGTGTTTTTTCTGTTTTGGATTGGTTAGGAGCGAGTGTTTTGGAGTGTTTTGGAGTATGTGCTTAGAAGCCAGTGTTTTGGAGTGTTTTGGAGTGATTTGCTGTGCTTTGGAGTGCTTTTGAATGTTTTGGAGCGTTTTGGAGCGTTTTGGTGAGCTTTTGAGTTTTGGAGCGTTTTGGAGTGTTTTGGTGTGCTTTGGAGTCTTTTGGAGCGTTTCGGTGTGCTTTTGAGTTTTGGAGTGTTTTGGCCTGTTTTGGAGTGCTTTGGAGTGTCTGTTTAGAAGCGAGTCTTTTGAAGTGATTGGGAGTGTTTGGGAGTGACGGTTTGGAAGCGAATGTTTGGTAGTGTTTGGGAGTGACTGTTTAGAAGCAAGTGTTTTGGAGTGTTTTGGAGAGCTTTGGAGTGTATGGGGCAGTTTTGGAGTTTTATTGGTCTGTTTTGGAGTGTTTTGTAGTGACTGGTTAGGAGCGAGTGTTCTGGAGTGCTTCGGAGTGACTGTTTAGAAGCGAGTGTTTTGGTGAGTTTTGGTGTGTTTTCAAGTGTTTTGGAGTGTTTGGGAGTGACGGTTTAGAAGCGAGTGTTTGGAGTGTTTGGGAGTGACTGTTTAGAAGCGAGTGTTTGGGAGTGTTTTGGTGTGTTTTGGAGTGTTTGGGGGTGTTTCGGAGTGTTTTGGCCTATTTTGCAGTGTTCGCGAGTGACGGTTCAGAAGCGAGTGTTTGGGAGTGTTTGGGAGTGTTTGCGAGTGACTGTTTAGAAGCAAGTGTTTGGGAGTGACTGCTTAGAAGCGAGTGTTTGGGAGTGTTTTGGAGAGCTTTGGAGTGTATGGGGCAGTTTTGGAGTTTTATTTGTCTGTTTTGGGGTGTATTGGAGTGAGTGGTTAGGAGCGAGTGTTTCGGAGTGACTGTTTAGAAGCGAGTGTTTGGGAGTGTTTTGGTGTGTTTTGGAGTGTTTTGGAGCGTTTGGGCTTGACGGTTTAGAAGCGAGTGTTTGGGGGTGTTTGGGAGTGACTGTTTCGAAGCGAGTGTTTTGGAGTGTTTTGGAGAGCTTTGGAGTGTATGGGACAACTTTGGAGTTTTTTTTGTGTTTTGGAGTTTTTTCGAGTGAGTGGTTAGGAGCGAGTGATTTGGAGTGTTTTGGAGTGACTGTTTAGAAGCGAGTGTTTTGGAGTGTTTTGGAAGGTTTCGGAGTGTAAGGGACTGTTTTGGAGGGTTTGGGAGTGTGTTGGAGTGTGTTGGAGTGAGTGTATAGCAGCGAGTGTTTGGTATGTTTTGGACTGTTTTACAGTTTTCTTGTGTGTTTTTGAGTGTTCTGGAGTGTTTCGAAGTGTTTTGGCGTATTGATGACTGTTTTGGAGTGTTTCAGAGTGTTTTGGAGGGTTTCGGATTGAGTATTTAGGGGCGAGTGCTTGGGAGTGTTTTGTTCTGTTTTGGAGTGGTTAGGAGCGAGTGTTTTGGAGTGTTTTGGAGTGTTTTAGAGTGCGTTGGTGTGTCTGTTTAGACGTGAGTGTTTTGGAGTGTTTGGGAGTGTTTGGCAGTGAGTGTTTAGAAGCGAGTGTTTGGGAGTGTTTTAGTGTTCTTTGGAGTGTCTGTTTAGAAGCGAGTGTTTTGGAGCGTTTTGGAGTGTTTCGGTGTGCTTTTGAGTTTTGGAGTGTTTTGGAGTGTTTTGGAGTGCTTCGGAGTGTCTGTTTAGAAGCGAGTGTTTTGGAGTGTATGGGAGTGTTTGGGAGTGACTGTTTAGAAGCGAGTGTTTGGGAGTGTTTTGGTGTGTTTTGGAGTGTTTTGGAGTGTTTGGGAGTGACGGTTTAGAAGCGAGTGTTTGAGAGTGTTTGGGAGTGACTGTTTAGAAGCGAGTGTTTTGGAGTGTTCTGGAAGGTTTCGGAGTGTATGGGACTGTTTTGGAGTTTTATTTGTCTGTTTTGGAGTGTATTGGAGTGAGTGGTTAGGAGCAAGTGTTTTGGAGTGTTTCGGAGTGACTGTTTAGAAGCGAGTGTTTGGGAGTGTTTTGATGTGTTTTGGAGTGTTTTGGAGCGTTTGGGCGTGTTTGGGACTGTTTTGGCCTGTTTTGGAGTGTTTGGGAGTGACGGTTTAGAAGCGAGTGTTTGGGGGTGTTTGGGAGTGACTGTTTCGAAGCGAGTGTTTTGGAGTGTTTTGGAGAGCTTTGGAGTGTATGGGACAGCTTTGGAGTTTTTTTTGTGTTTTGGAGTTTTTTCGAGTGAGTGGTTAGGAACGAGTGATTTGGAGTGTTTTGGAGTGACTGTTTAGAAGCGAGTGTTTTGGAGTGTTCTGGAAGGTTTCGGAGTGTAAGGGACTGTTTTGGAGGGTTTGGGAGGGTTTCGGATTGAGTATTTAGGGGCGAGTGGTTGGGACTGTTTTTTTCTGTTTTGGATTGGTTAGGAGCGAGTGTTTTGGAGTGTTTTTGAGTGTTTTGGAGTATGTGCTTAGATGCCAGTGTTTTGGAGTGTTTTGGAGTGATTTGGTGTGCTTTGGAGTGCTTTTGAGTGTTTTGGAGCGTTTTGGAGCGTCTTGGTGAGCTTTTGAGTTTTGGAGCGTTTTGGAGTGTTTTGGTGTGCTTTGGAGTCTTTTGGAGCGTTTCGGTGTGCTTTTGAGTTTTGGAGTGTTTTGGCGTGTTTTGGAGTGCTTTGGAGTGTCTGTTTAGAAGCGAGTGTTTTGAAGTGTTTGGGAGTGTTTGGGAGTGACGGTTTAGAAGCGAGTGTTTGGTAGTGTTTGGGAGTGACTGTTTAGAAGCAAGTGTTTTGGAGTGTTTTGGAGAGCTTTGGAGTGTATGGGGCAGTTTTGGAGTTTTATTTGTCTGTTTTGGAGTGTTTTGTAGTGAGTGGTTAGGAGCGAGTGTTTTGGAGTGCTTCGGAGTGACTGTTTAGAAGCGAGTGTTTTGGTGTGTTTTGGTGTGTTGTGAAGTGTTTTGAAGTGTTTGGGAGTGACGGTTTAGAAGCGAGTGTTTGGGAGTGTTTTGGTGTGTTTTGGTGTGTTTTGGAGTGTTTGGGAGTGTTTCGGAGTGTTTCGGAGTGTTTTGGCCTATTTTGGCGTGTTCGGGAGTGACGGTTCAGAAGCGTGTGTTTGGGAGTGTTTGGGAGTGACTGTTTAGAAGCGAGGGTTTTGGTGTGTTTTGGAGTGTTTTGGAGCGCTTGGGCGAGTTTGGGACTGTTTTGGCCTGTTTTGGAGTGTTTGGGCGTGACGGTTTAGAAGCGAGTGTTTGGGGGTGTATGGGAGTGACTGTTTAGAAGCGAGTGTGTTGGAGTGTTTTGGTGTGTTTTGGAGTGTTTTGGAGCGCTTGGGCGAGTTTGGGACTGTTTTGGCCGGTTTTGGAGTGTTTGGGCGTGACGGTTTAGAAGCGGGTGTTTGGGAGTGTTTTGGTGTGTTTTGGTGTGTTTTGGAGTGTTTGGGAGTGACGGTTTAGAAGCGAGTGTTTGGGAGTGTTTTGGTGTGTTTTGGTGTGTTTTGGAGTGTTTGGGAGTGTTTCGGAGTGTTTCGGAGTGTTTTGGCCTTTTTTGCAGTGTTCGCGAGTGACGGTTCAGAAGCGAGTGTTTTGTTGTGTATGGGAGTGTTTGGGAGTGACTGTTTAGAAGGGAGTGTTTGGGAGTGTTTTGGTGTGTTTTGGAGTGTTTGGGAGTGTTTTGGCCTGATTTGGAGTGTTTGGGAGTCACGGTTTAGAAGCGAGAGTTTGGGGGTGTTTGGGAGTGACTGTTTAGAAGCGAGTGTTTTGGAGTGTTTTGGAGAGCTTTGGAGTGTATGGGACAGTTATGGAATTTTTTTTGTATGTTTTGGAGTGTTTTGGAGTGAGTGGTTAGGAGCGAGTGATTTGGAGTGTTTTGGAGTGACGGTTTAGAAGCGAGTGTTTGGTAGTGTTTGGGAGTGACTGTTTAGAAGCAAGTGTTTTGGAGTGTTTTGGAGAGCTTTGGAGTGTATGGGGCAGTTTTGGAGTTTTATTTGTCTGTTTTGGAGTGTTTTGTAGTGAGTGGTTAGGAGCGAGTGTTTTGGAGTGCTTCGGAGTGACTGTTTAGAAGCGAGTGTTTTGGTGTGTTTTGGTGTGTTGTGAAGTGTTTTGAAGTGTTTGGGAGTGACGGTTTAGAAGCGAGTGTTTGGGAGTGTTTTGGTGTGTTTTGGTGTGTTTTGGAGTGTTTGGGAGTGTTTCGGAGTGTTTCGGAGTGTTTTGGCCTATTTTGGCGTGTTCGGGAGTGACGGTTCAGAAGCGTGTGTTTGGGAGTGTTTGGGAGTGACTGTTTAGAAGCGAGGGTTTTGGTGTGTTTTGGAGTGTTTTGGAGCGCTTGGGCGAGTTTGGGACTGTTTTGGCCTGTTTTGGAGTGTTTGGGCGTGACGGTTTAGAAGCGAGTGTTTGGGGGTGTATGGGAGTGACTGTTTAGAAGCGAGTGTGTTGGAGTGTTTTGGTGTGTTTTGGAGTGTTTTGGAGCGCTTGGGCGAGTTTGGGACTGTTTTGGCCGGTTTTGGAGTGTTTGGGCGTGACGGTTTAGAAGCGGGTGTTTGGGAGTGTTTTGGTGTGTTTTGGTGTGTTTTGGAGTGTTTGGGAGTGACGGTTTAGAAGCGAGTGTTTGGGAGTGTTTTGGTGTGTTTTGGTGTGTTTTGGAGTGTTTCGGAGTGTTTCGGAGTGTTTTGGCCTTTTTTGCAGTGTTCGCGAGTGACGGTTCAGAAGCGAGTGTTTTGTTGTGTATGGGAGTGTTTGGGAGTGACTGTTTAGAAGGGAGTGTTTGGGAGTGTTTTGGTGTGTTTGGGAGTGTTTGGGAGTGTTTTGGCCTGATTTGGAGTGTTTGGGAGTCACGGTTTAGAAGCGAGAGTTTGGGGGTGTTTGGGAGTGACTGTTTAGAAGCGAGTGTTTTGGAGAGCTTTGGAGTGTATGGGACAGTTATGGAATTTTTTTTGTATGTTTTGGAGTGTTTTGGAGTGAGTGGTTAGGAGCGAGTGTTTTGGAGTGTTTTGGAGTGACTGTTTAGAAGCCAGTGTTTTGGAGTGAATGGGAGTGTTTGGGAGTGACTGTTTAGAAGCGAATGTTTGGGAGTGTTTTGGCCTGTTTTGGAGTGTTTGGGAGTGACGGTTTAGAAGCGAGTGTTTGGGAGTGACGGTTTAGAAGCGAGTGTTTGGGAGTGACTGCTTAGAAGCGAGTGTTTGGGAGTGTTTTGGTGTATTTTGGTGTGTTTTGGCGTGTTTTGGAGTGCTTTGGCGTGTCTGTTTCGAAGCGAGTGTTTTGAAGTGTTTTGGAGTGTTTGGGAGTGACGGTTTAGAAGCAAGTGTTTGGTAGTGTTTTTGAGCGTTTTGGAGTGTTTTGGTGTGCTTTGGAGTGTCTGTTTAGAAGCGAGTGTTTTGGAGCGTTTTGCAGTGTTTCGCTGTGCTTTTGAGTTTTGTAGTGTTTTGGAGTGCTTTGAAGCGAGTGTTTTGGAGTGTATGGGAGTGTTTGGGAGTAACTGTTTAGAAACGAGTGTTTGGGAGTGTTTTGGAGAACTTTGGAGTGTATGGGACAATTTTGGAGTGTTTTGGAATGTTTTGGAGTGTTTTGGAGTGTTTGGGAGTGACTGTTTAGAAGCGAGTGTTTTGGTGTGTTTTGGAGGGTTTCGGATTGAGTATTTAGGGGCGAGTGCTTGGGACTGTTTTGGAGTGTTTTTTCTGTTTTGGATTGGTTAGGAGCGAGTGTTTTGGAGTGTTTTGGAGTATGTGCTTAGAAGCCAGTGTTTTGGAGTGTTTTGGAGTGATTTGCTGTGCTTTGGAGTCTTTTGGAGCGTTTCGGTGTGCTTTTGAGTTTTGGAGTGTTTTGGAGTGTTTTGGTGTGCTTTGGAGTCTTTTGGAGCGTTTCGGTGTGCTTTTGAGTTTTGGAGTGTTTTGGCGTGTTTTGGAGTGCTTTGGAGTGTCTGTTTAGAAGCGAGTCTTTTGAAGTGTTTGGGAGTGTTTGGGAGTGACGGTTTGGAAGCGAATGTTTGGTAGTGTTTGGGAGTGACTGTTTAGAAGCAAGTGTTTTGGAGTATTTTGGAGAGCTTTGGAGTGTATGGGGCAGTTTTGGAGTTTTATTTGTCTGTTTTGGAGTGTTTTGTAGTGAGTGGTTAGGAGCGAGTGTTCTGGAGTGCTTCGGAGTGACTGTTTAGAAGCGAGTGTTTGGAGTGTTTGGGAGTGTTTTGGTGTGTTTTGGTGTGTTTTGGAGTGTTTGGGAGTGACGGTTTAGAAGCGAGTGTTTGGGAGTGTTTTGGTGTGTTTTGGTGTGTTTTGGAGTGTTTGGGAGTGACGGTTTAGAAGCGAGTGTTTGGGAGTGTTTTGGTGTGTTTTGGTGTGTTTTGGAGTGTTTGGGAGTGTTTCGGAGTGTTTCGGAGTGTTTTGGCCTATTTTGCAGTGTTCGGGAGTGACGGTTCAGAAGCGAGTGTTTGGGAGTGTTTGCGAGTGACTGTTTAGAAGCAAGTGTTTTGGAGTGTTTTGGAAAGCTTTGGAGTGTATGGGGCAGTTTTGGAGTCTTATTTGTCTGTTTTGGAGTGTTTTGGAGTGATTGGTTAGGAGCGCGTGTTTTGGAGTGTTTCGGAGTGACTGTTTAGAAGCGAGTGTTTGGTAGTTTTTGGGAGTGACTGTTTAGAAGCAAGTGCTTGGGAGTGTTTTGGTGTGTTTTGGAATGTTTTGGAGCGTTTGGGAGTGTTTGGGAGTGTTTTGGCCTGTTTTGGAGTGTTTGGGAGTGACGGTTTAGAAGCGAGTGTTTGGTAGTGTTTGGGAGTGACTGTTTAGAAGCAAGTGCTTGGGAGTGTTTTGGAGTGTTTTGGAGTGTTTGGAGTGTCTGTTTAGAAGCGAGTGTTTTGGAGTGTATGGGAGTGTTTGGGAGTGACTGTTTAGAAGGGAGTGTTTGGGAGTGTTTTGGTGTGTTTTGGAGTGTTTTGGAGTGTTTGGGCGTGACGGTTTAGAAGCGGGTGTTTGGGAGTGTTTTGGTGTGTTTTGGTGTGTTTTGGAGTGTTTGGGAGTGACGGTTTAGAAGCGAGTGTTTGGGAGTGTTTTGGTGTGTTTTGGTGTGTTTTGGAGTGTTTGGGAGTGTTTCGGAGTGTTTCGGAGTGTTTTGGCCTTTTTTGCAGTGTTCGCGAGTGACGGTTCAGAAGCGAGTGTTTTGTTGTGTATGGGAGTGTTTGGGAGTGACTGTTTAGAAGGGAGTGTTTGGGAGTGTTTTGGTGTGTTTTGGAGTGTTTGGGAGTGTTTTGGCCTGATTTGGAGTGTTTGGGAGTCACGGTTTAGAAGCGAGAGTTTGGGGGTGTTTGGGAGTGACTGTTTAGAAGCGAGTGTTTTGGAGTGTTTTGGAGAGCTTTGGAGTGTATGGGACAGTTATGGAATTTTTTTTGTATGTTTTGGAGTGTTTTGGAGTGAGTGGTTAGGAGCGAGTGATTTGGAGTGTTTTGGAGTGACGGTTTAGAAGCGAGTGTTTGGTAGTGTTTGGGAGTGACTGTTTAGAAGCAAGTGTTTTGGAGTGTTTTGGAGAGCTTTGGAGTGTATGGGGCAGTTTTGGAGTTTTATTTGTCTGTTTTGGAGTGTTTTGTAGTGAGTGGTTAGGAGCGAGTGTTTTGGAGTGCTTCGGAGTGACTGTTTAGAAGCGAGTGTTTTGGTGTGTTTTGGTGTGTTGTGAAGTGTTTTGAAGTGTTTGGGAGTGACGGTTTAGAAGCGAGTGTTTGGGAGTGTTTTGGTGTGTTTTGGTGTGTTTTGGAGTGTTTGGGAGTGTTTCGGAGTGTTTCGGAGTGTTTTGGCCTATTTTGGCGTGTTCGGGAGTGACGGTTCAGAAGCGTGTGTTTGGGAGTGTTTGGGAGTGACTGTTTAGAAGCGAGGGTTTTGGTGTGTTTTGGAGTGTTTTGGAGCGCTTGGGCGAGTTTGGGACTGTTTTGGCCTGTTTTGGAGTGTTTGGGCGTGACGGTTTAGAAGCGAGTGTTTGGGGGTGTATGGGAGTGACTGTTTAGAAGCGAGTGTGTTGGAGTGTTTTGGTGTGTTTTGGAGTGTTTTGGAGCGCTTGGGCGAGTTTGGGACTGTTTTGGCCGGTTTTGGAGTGTTTGGGCGTGACGGTTTAGAAGCGGGTGTTTGGGAGTGTTTTGGTGTGTTTTGGTGTGTTTTGGAGTGTTTGGGAGTGACGGTTTAGAAGCGAGTGTTTGGGAGTGTTTTGGTGTGTTTTGGTGTGTTTTGGAGTGTTTCGGAGTGTTTCGGAGTGTTTTGGCCTTTTTTGCAGTGTTCGCGAGTGACGGTTCAGAAGCGAGTGTTTTGTTGTGTATGGGAGTGTTTGGGAGTGACTGTTTAGAAGGGAGTGTTTGGGAGTGTTTTGGTGTGTTTGGGAGTGTTTGGGAGTGTTTTGGCCTGATTTGGAGTGTTTGGGAGTCACGGTTTAGAAGCGAGAGTTTGGGGGTGTTTGGGAGTGACTGTTTAGAAGCGAGTGTTTTGGAGTGTTTTGGAGAGCTTTGGAGTGTATGGGACAGTTATGGAATTTTTTTTGTATGTTTTGGAGTGTTTTGGAGTGAGTGGTTAGGAGCGAGTGTTTTGGAGTGTTTTGGAGTGACTGTTTAGAAGCCAGTGTTTTGGAGTGAATGGGAGTGTTTGGGAGTGACTGTTTAGAAGCGAATGTTTGGGAGTGTTTTGGCCTGTTTTGGAGTGTTTGGGAGTGACGGTTTAGAAGCGAGTGTTTGGGAGTGACGGTTTAGAAGCGAGTGTTTGGGAGTGACTGCTTAGAAGCGAGTGTTTGGGAGTGTTTTGGTGTATTTTGGTGTGTTTTGGCGTGTTTTGGAGTGCTTTGGCGTGTCTGTTTCGAAGCGAGTGTTTTGAAGTGTTTTGGAGTGTTTGGGAGTGACGGTTTAGAAGCAAGTGTTTGGTAGTGTTTTTGAGCGTTTTGGAGTGTTTTGGTGTGCTTTGGAGTGTCTGTTTAGAAGCGAGTGTTTTGGAGCGTTTTGCAGTGTTTCGCTGTGCTTTTGAGTTTTGTAGTGTTTTGGAGTGCTTTGAAGCGAGTGTTTTGGAGTGTATGGGAGTGTTTGGGAGTAACTGTTTAGAAACGAGTGTTTGGGAGTGTTTTGGAGAACTTTGGAGTGTATGGGACAATTTTGGAGTGTTTTGGAATGTTTTGGAGTGTTTTGGAGTGTTTGGGAGTGACTGTTTAGAAGCGAGTGTTTTGGTGTGTTTTGGAGGGTTTCGGATTGAGTATTTAGGGGCGAGTGCTTGGGACTGTTTTGGAGTGTTTTTTCTGTTTTGGATTGGTTAGGAGCGAGTGTTTTGGAGTGTTTTGGAGTATGTGCTTAGAAGCCAGTGTTTTGGAGTGTTTTGGAGTGATTTGCTGTGCTTTGGAGTCTTTTGGAGCGTTTCGGTGTGCTTTTGAGTTTTGGAGTGTTTTGGAGTGTTTTGGTGTGCTTTGGAGTCTTTTGGAGCGTTTCGGTGTGCTTTTGAGTTTTGGAGTGTTTTGGCGTGTTTTGGAGTGCTTTGGAGTGTCTGTTTAGAAGCGAGTCTTTTGAAGTGTTTGGGAGTGTTTGGGAGTGACGGTTTGGAAGCGAATGTTTGGTAGTGTTTGGGAGTGACTGTTTAGAAGCAAGTGTTTTGGAGTATTTTGGAGAGCTTTGGAGTGTATGGGGCAGTTTTGGAGTTTTATTTGTCTGTTTTGGAGTGTTTTGTAGTGAGTGGTTAGGAGCGAGTGTTCTGGAGTGCTTCGGAGTGACTGTTTAGAAGCGAGTGTTTGGAGTGTTTGGGAGTGTTTTGGTGTGTTTTGGTGTGTTTTGGAGTGTTTGGGAGTGACGGTTTAGAAGCGAGTGTTTGGGAGTGTTTTGGTGTGTTTTGGTGTGTTTTGGAGTGTTTGGGAGTGACGGTTTAGAAGCGAGTGTTTGGGAGTGTTTTGGTGTGTTTTGGTGTGTTTTGGAGTGTTTGGGAGTGTTTCGGAGTGTTTCGGAGTGTTTTGGCCTATTTTGCAGTGTTCGGGAGTGACGGTTCAGAAGCGAGTGTTTGGGAGTGTTTGCGAGTGACTGTTTAGAAGCAAGTGTTTTGGAGTGTTTTGGAAAGCTTTGGAGTGTATGGGGCAGTTTTGGAGTCTTATTTGTCTGTTTTGGAGTGTTTTGGAGTGATTGGTTAGGAGCGCGTGTTTTGGAGTGTTTCGGAGTGACGGTTTAGAAGCGAGTGTTTGGTAGTTTTTGGGAGTGACTGTTTAGAAGCAAGTGCTTGGGAGTGTTTTGGTGTGTTTTGGAATGTTTTGGAGCGTTTGGGAGTGTTTGGGAGTGTTTTGGCCTGTTTTGGAGTGTTTGGGAGTGACGGTTTAGAAGCGAGTGTTTGGTAGTGTTTGGGAGTGACTGTTTAGAAGCAAGTGCTTGGGAGTGTTTTGGAGTGTTTTGGAGTGTTTGGAGTGTCTGTTTAGAAGCGAGTGTTTTGGAGTGTATGGGAGTGTTTGGGAGTGACTGTTTAGAAGGGAGTGTTTGGGAGTGTTTTGGTGTGTTTTGGAGTGTTTTGGAGTGTTTGGGAGTGTTTTGGCCTGTTTTGGAGTGTTTGGGAGTCACGGTTTAGAAGCGAGAGTTTGGGGGTGTTTGGGAGTGACTGTTTAGAAGCGAGTGTTTTGGAGTGTTTTGGAGAGCTTTGGAGTGTATGGGACAGTTATGGAGTTTTTTTTGTATGTTTTGGAGTGTTTTGGAGTGAGTGGTTAGGAGCGAGTGTTTTGGAGTGTTTTGGAGTGACTGTTTAGAAGCCAGTGTTTTGGAGTGAATGGGAGTGTTTGGGAGTGACTGTTTAGAAGCGAATGTTTGGGAGTGTTTTGGAGTGACTGTTTAGAAGCGAGTGTTTGGGAGTGTTTTGGCCTGTTTTGAAGTGTTTGGGAGTGACGGTTTAGAAGCGAGTGTTTGGGAGTGACGGTTTAGAAGCGAGTGTTTGGGAGTGACTGCTTAGAAGCGAGTGTTTGGGAGTGTTTTGGTGTATTTTGGTGTGTTTTGGCGTGTTTTGGAGTGCTTTGGCGTGTCTGTTTAGAAGCGAGTGTTTTGAAGTGTTTTGGAGTGTTTGGGAGTGACGGTTTAGAAGCAAGTGTTTGGTAGTGTTTTGGAGCGTTTTGGAGTGTTTTGGTGTGCTTTGGAGTGTCTGTTTAGAAGCGAGTGTTTTGGAGCGTTTTGCAGTGTTTCGGTGTGCTTTTGAGTTTTGGAGTGTTTTGGATTGGTTAGGAGCGAGTGTTTTGGAGTGTTTTTAAGTGTTTTGGAGTATGTGCTTAGAAGCCAGTGTTTTGGAGTGTTTTGGAGTGATTTGGTGTGCTTTGGAGTGCTTTTGAATGTTTTGGAGCGTTTTGGAGCGTTTTGGTGAGCTTTTGAGTTTTGGAGCGTTTTGGAGTGTTTTGGAGTGCTTTGGAGTGTCTGTTTAGAAGCGAGTGTTTTGAAGTGTTTGGGAGCGTTTGGGAGTGACTGTTTAGAAGCAAGTGTTTCGGAGTGTTTTGGAGAGCTTTGGAGTGTATGGGGCAGTTTTGGAGTTTTATTTGTCTGTTTTGGAGTGTTTTGTAGTGCGTGGTTAGGAGCGAGTGTTTTGGAGTGCTTCGGAGTGACTGTTTAGAAGCAAGTGTTTTGGTGTGTTTTGGTGTGTTTTGAAGTGTTTTGGAGTGTTTGGGAGTGACGGTTTAGAAGCGAGTGTTTGGAGTGTTTGGGAGTGACTGTTTAGAAGCGAGTGTTTGGGAGTGTTTTGGAGAACTTTGGAGTGTATGGGACAATTTTGGAGTGTTTTGGAATGTTTTGGAGTGTTTTGGAGTGTGTGCTTAGAAGCGAGTGTTCTGCAGTGTTTTGGCCTGTTTTGGAGTGTTTGGGAGTGACTGTTTAGAAGCGAGTGTTTTGGAGGGTTTCGGATTGAATGTTAAGGGGCGAGTGCTTGGGACTGTTTTGGAGTGTTTTTTTCTGTTTTGGGTTGGTTAGGAGCGAGTGTTTTGGAGTGTTTTGGAGTGTGTGCTTAGAAGCCAGTGTTTTGGAGTGTTTTGGAGTGATTTGGTGTGCTTTGGAGTGCTTTTGAGTGTTTTGGATCGTTTTGTAGCGTTTTGGTGAGCTTTTGAGTTTTGGAGCGTTTTGGAGTGTTTGGGAGTGCTTTGGAGTGTCTGTTTAGAAGCGAGTGTTTGGGAGTATTTGGGAGTGACTGTTTAGAAGCGAGTGTTTGGGAGTGTTTTCGAGTGACTGTTTAGAAGCGAGTGTTTCACAGTGTTTTGGAGGGTTTCGGATTGAGTATTTAGGGGCGAGTGCTTGGGAGTGTTTTGTTCTGATTTGGAGTGGTTAGGAGCGAGTGTTTTGGAGTGTTTTGGAGTGTTTTAGAGTGCGTTGATGTGTCTGTTTAGAAGTGAGTGTTTGGGAGTGTTTGGCAGTGACTGTTTAGTAGCGAGTGTTTGGGAGTGTTTTGGTGTGTTTTGGTGTGTTTTTGGAGTGTTTTGGAGTGCTTGGGAGTGTTTCGGAGTGTTTTGGCCTGTTTTGGAGTGTTTGGGAGTGACGGTTTAGAAGCAAGTGTTTGGTAGTGTTTTGGAGCGTTTTGGAGTGTTTTGGTGTGCTTTTGGGTTTTGGAGTGTTTTGGAGTGTCTGTTTAGAAGCGAGTGTTTTGGAGTGTATGGGAGTGTTTGGGAGTGACGGTTTAGAAGCGAGTGTTTTGGAGTGTTTTGGTGTGTTTTGGAGTGTTTTGGAGCGTTTGGGCGAGTTTGGGACTGTTTTGGCCTGTTTTGGAGTGTTTGGGCGTGACGGTTTAGAAGCGAGTGTTTGGGGGTGTTTGGGCGTGACGGTTTAGAAGTGAGTGTTTGGGGGTGTTTGGGAGTGACTGTTTAGAAGCAAGTGTTTTGGAGTGAGTGGTTAGGAGCGAGTGTTTTGGAGTGTTTGGGAGTGACGGTTTAGAAGCTAGTGTTTGGGAGTGTTTGGGAGTGACTGTTTAGAAGCGAGTGTTTTGGAGTGAGTGGTTAGGAGCGAGTGTTTTGGAGTGTTTTTGAGTGACTGTTTAGAAGCCAGTGTTTTGGAGTGTTCTGGAAGGTGTCGGAGTGTATGGGATTGTTTTGGAGTGTTTGGGAGTGTGTTGGAGTGTGTTGGAGTGTGTTGGCGTGAGTGTATAGCAGTGAGTGGTTTGGTGCGTTTTGGACTGTTTTACAGTTTTCAGGTGTGTTTTTGAGTGTTTTGGAGGGTTTCGGATTGAGTAATTAGGGGCAAGTGCTTGGGAGTGTTTTGTTCTGTTTTGGAGTGATTAGGAGCGAGGGTTTTGGAGTGTTTTGGAGTGTTTGCTTAGAAGCTAGTGTTTTGGAGCGTTTAGGTACGCGTTTGAGGTTTGCAGCGTTTTGAAGTGTTTTGGTGTGCTTTGGAGTGTTTTGGAGCGTTTCGGTGTGCTTTTGAGTTTTGGATGTTTTGGAGTGCTTTGGAGTGTCTGTTTAGAAGCGAGTGTTTTGGAGTGAATGGGAGTGTTTGGGAGTGACTGTTTAGAAGCGAATGTTTGGGAGTGTTTTGGTGTGTTTTGGAGTGTTTTGGAGTGTTTGGGAGTGTTTTGGCCTGTTTTAGAGTGTTTGGGAGTGACGGTTTAGAAGCGAGTGTTTGGGGGTGTTTGGGAGTGACTGTTTCGAAGCGAGTGTTTTGGAGTGTTTTGGAGAGCTTTGGAGTGTATGGGACAGCTTTGGAGTTTTTTTTGTGTTTTGGAGCTTTTTCGAGTGAGTGGTTAGGAGCGAGTGATTTGGAGTGTTTTGGAGTGACTGTTTAGAAGCGAGTGTTTCAGAGTGTTTTGGAGGGTTTCGGATTGAGTATTTAGGGGCGAGTGCTTGGGAGTGTTTTGTTCTGTTTTGGAGTGGTTAGGAGCGAGTGGTTTGGAGTGTTTTGGAGTGTTTTAGAGTGCGTTGGTGTGCCTGTTTAGAAGTGAGTGTTTTGGAGTGTTTGGGAGTTTTTGGCAGTGACTGTTTAGAAGCGAGTGTTTGGGAGTGTGTTTTGGTATGTTTTGGAGTCTTTTGGAGCGTTTTGGAGTGTTTTGGTGTTCTTTGGAGTGTCTGTTTAGAAGCGAGTGTTTTGGAGCGTTTTGGAGTGTTTCGGTGTGCTTTTGAGTTTTGGAGTGTTTTGGAGTGTTTTGGAGTGCTTTGGAGTGTCTGTTTAGAAGCGAGTGTTTTGGAGTGTATGGGAGTGTTTGGGAGTGACTGTTTAGAAGCGAGTGTTTGGGAGTGTTTTGGTGTCTTTTGGAGTGTTTTGGAGTGTTTGGGAGTGACGGTTTAGAAGCGAGTGTTTGGGAGTGTTCTGGAAGGTTTCGGATTGTATGGGACTGTTTTGGAGTTTTTTTGTCTGTTTTGGAGTGTTTTGGAGTGAGTGGTTAGGAGCCAGTGTTTTGGAGTGTTTTGGAGTGACTGTATAGAAGCCAGTGTTTTGGAGTGTTCTGGAAGGTGTCGGAGTGTATGGGACTGTTTTGGAGGGTTTGGGAGTGTGTTGGAGTGTGTTGGAGTGAGTGTATAGCAGCGAGTGGTTTGGTGCGTTTTGGACTGTTTTACAGTTTTCAGGTGTGTTTTTGAGTGTTTTGGAGGGTTTCGGATTGAGTAATTAGGGGCAAGTGCTTGGGAGTGTTTTGTTCTGTTTTGGAGTGATTAGGAGCGAGTGTTTTGGAGTGTTTTGGAGTGTTTGCTTAGAAGCTAGTGTTTTGGAGCGTTTTGGAGCGTTTAGGTACGCTTTTGAGGTTTGCTGCGTTTTGGAGTGTTTTGGTGTGCTTTGGAGTGTTTTGCAGCGTTTCGGTGTGCTTTTGAGTTTTGGATGTTTTGGAGTGCTTTGGAGTGTCTGTTTAGAAGCGAGTGTTTTGGAGTGTATGGGAGTGTTTAGGAGTGACTGTTTAGAAGCGAATGTTTGGGAGTGTTTGGGTGTGTTTTGGAGTGTTTTGGAGTGTTTGGGAGTGTTTTGGCCTGTTTTGGAGTGTTTGGGAGTGAAGGTTTAGAAGCGAGTGTTTGGGAGTGACTGTTTAGAAGCGAGTGTTTTGGAGAGCTTTGGAGTGTATGGGACAGCTTTGGAGTTTTTTTTGTCTGTTTTGGAGTGTTTTGGAGTGAGTGGTTAGGAGCGAGTGATTTGGAGTGTTTTGGCGTGAATGTTTAGAAGCGAGTGTTTTGGAGTGTTCTGGAAGGTTTCGGAGTGTACGGGACTGTTTTGGAGGGTTTGGGAGTGTGTTGGAGTGAGTGTATAGCAGCGAGTGTTTTGTTGTGTTTTGGACTGTTTTACAGTTTTCAGGTGTGTTTTTGAGTATTTTGGAGTGTTTCGAAGTGTTTTGGCGTATTTATGACTGTTTTGGAGTGTTTCAGAGTGTTTTGGAGGGTTTCGGATTGTGTATTTAGGGGCGTGTGCTTGGGAGTGTTTTGTTCTGTTTTGGAGTGGTTAGGAGCGAGTGTTTTGGAGTGTTTCGGAGTGCGTTGGAGTGTCTGTTTAGAAGCGAGTGTTTTGGAGTGTTTGGGAGTGTTTTAGTGTGTTTTGGTGTGTTTTGGAGTGTTTTGGAGTGTTTGGGAGTGACGGTTTAGAAGCGCGTGCTTTGGAGTGTTTTGGAGTGTTTTGGTGTGCTTTGGAGTGTCTGTTTAGAAGCGAGTGTTTTGGAGCGTTTTGGAGTGTTTCGGTGTGCTTTTGAGATTTGGAGTGTTTTGGAGTGCTTTGGAGGGCTTTGGAGTTTCTGTTTAGAAGCGAGTGTTTTGGAGTGTATGGCAGTGTTTGGGAGTGACTGTTTAGAAGGGAGTGTTTGGGAGTATTTTGGTGTATTTTGGAGTGTTTTGGAGTGTTTGGGAGTGACGGTTTAGAAGCGCGTGTTTTGGAGCGTTTTGGAGTGTTTTGGTGTGCCCTGGAGTGTCTGTTTAGAAGCTAGTGTTTTGGAGGGTTTTGGAGTGTTTCCGTGTGCTTTTGAGTTTTGGAGTGTTTTGGAGTGTTTTGGAGTGTTTGGAGTGTCTGTTTAGAAGCGAGTGTTTTGGAGTGTATGGGAGTGTTTGGGAGTGACTGTTTAGAAGGGAGTGTTTGGGAGTGTTTTGGAGTGTTTTGGAGTGTTTGGGAGTGTTTTGGCCTGTTTTGGAGTGTTTGGGAGTCACGGTTTAGAAGCGAGAGTTTGGGGGTGTTTGGGAGTGACTGTTTAGAAGCGAGTGTTTTGGAGTGTTTTGGAGAGCTTTGGAGTGTATGGGACAGTTATGGAGTTTTTTTTGTATGTTTTGGAGTGTTTTGGAGTGAGTGGTTAGGAGCGAGTGTTTTGGAGTGTTTTGGAGTGACTGTTTAGAAGCCAGTGTTTTGGAGTGAATGGGAGTGTTTGGGAGTGACTGTTTAGAAGCGAATGTTTGGGAGTGTTTTGGAGTGACTGTTTAGAAGCGAGTGTTTGGGAGTGCTTTGGCCTGTTTTGGAGTGTTTGGGAGTGACGGTTTAGAAGCGAGTGTTTGGGAGTGACGGTTTAGAAGCGAGTGTTTGGGAGTGACTGCTTAGAAGCGAGTGTTTGGGAGTGTTTTGGTGTATTATGGTGTGTTTTGGCGTGTTTTGGAGTGCTTTGGCGTGTCTCTTTAGAAGCGAGTGTTTTGAAGTGTTTTGGAGTGTTTGAGAGTGACGGTTTAGAAGCAAGTGTTTGGTAGTGTTTTGGAGCGTTTTGGAGTGTTTTGGTGTGCTTTGGAGTGTCTGTTTAGAAGCGAGTGTTTTGGAGCGTTTTGCAGTGTTTCGGTGTGCTTTTGAGTTTTGGAGTGTTTTGGAGTGCTTTGGAGTGTCTGTTTAGAAGCAAGTGTTTTGGAGTGTATGGGAGTGTTTGGGAGTAACTGTTTAGAAGCGAGTGTTTGGGAGTATTTTGGAGAACTTTGGAGTGTATGGGACAATTTTGGAGTGTTTTGGAATGTTTTGGAGTGTTTTGGAGTGTGTGCTTAGAAGCGAGTGTTCTGCAGTGTTTTGGCCTGTTTTGGAGTGTTTGGGAGTGACTGTTTAGAAGCGAGTGTTTTGGAGTGTTTTGGAGGGTTTCGGATTGAATGTTTAGGGGCGAGTGCTTGGGACTGTTTTGGAGTGTTTTTTTCTGTTTTGTGTTGGTTAGGAGCGAGTGTTTTGGAGTGTTTTGGAGTGTTTTGGAGTGATTTGGTGTGCTTTGGAGTGCTTTTGAGTGTTTTGGATCGTTTTGGAGCGTTTTGGTGAGCTTTTGAGTTTTGGAGCGTTTTGGAGTGTTTTGGTGTGCTTTGGAGTCTTTTGGAGCGTTTCGGTGTGCTTTTGAGTTTTGGAGTGTTTTGCCCTGTTTTGGAGTGCTTTGGAGTGTCTGTTTAGAAGCGAGTGTTTGGGAGTGTTTGGGAGTGACTGTTTAAAAGCGAGTGTTTGGGAGTGTTTTCGAGTGACTGTTTAGAAGCGAGAGTTTCACAGTGTTTTGGAGGGTATCGGATTGAGTATTTAGGGGCGAGTGCTTGGGAGTGTTTTGTTCTGATTTGGAGTGGTTAGGAGCGAGTGTTTTGGAGTGTTTTAGAGTGCGTTAATGTGTCTGTTTAGAAGTGAGTGTTTGGGAGTGTTTGGCAGTGACTGTTTAGAAGTGAGTGTTTGGGGGTGTTTGGGAGTGACTGTTTCGAAGCGAGTGTTTTGGAGTGTTTTGGAGAGCTTTGGAGTGTATGGGACAGCTTTGGATTTTTTTTGTGTTTTGGAGTTTTTTCGAGTGAGTGGTTAGGAGCGAGTGATTTGGAATGTTTTGGAGTGACTGTTTAGAAGCGAGTGTTTTGGAGTGTTCTGGAAGGTTTCGGAGTGTAAGGGACTGTTTTGGAGGGTTTGGGAGTGTGTTGGAGTGTGTTGGAGTGAGTGTATAGCAGCGAGTGTTTGGTATGTTTTGGACTGTTTTACAGTTTTCTTGTGTGTTTTTGAGTGTTCTGGAGTGTTTCGAAGTGTTTTGGCGTATTGATGACTGTTTTGGAGTGTTTCAGAGTGTTTTGGAGGGTTTCGGATTGAGTATTTAGGGGCGAGTGCTTGGGAGTGTTTTGTTCTGTTTTGGAGTGGTTAGGAGCGAGTGTTTTGGAGTGTTTTGGAGTGTTTTAGAGTGCGTTGGTGTGTCTGTTTAGAAGTGAGTGTTTTGGAGTGTTTGGGAGTGTTTCGCAGTGACTGTTTAGAAGCGAGTGTTTGGGAGTGTTTTAGTGTGTTTTGGTATGTTTTGGAGTCTTTTGGAGCGTTTTGGAGTGTTTCGGTGTGCTTTTGAGTATTGGAGTGTTTTGGAGTGCTTTGGAGTGTCTGTTTAGAAGCGAGTGTTTTGGAGTGTATGGGAGTGTTTGGGAGTGACTGTTTAGAAGCGAGTGTTTGGGAGTGTTTTGGTGTGTTTTGGAGTGTTTGGGAGTGTTTGGGAGTGACGGTTTAGAAGCGAGTGTTTGAGAGTGTTTTGGAGTGACTGTTTAGAAGCGAGTGTTTTGGAGTGTTCTGGAAGGTTTCGGAGTGTATGGGACTGTTTTGGAGTTTTATTTGTCTGTTTTGGAGTGTATTGGAGTGAGTGGTTAGGAGCAAGTGTTTTGGAGTGTTTCGGAGTGACTGTTTAGAAGCGAGTGTTTGGGAGTGTTTTGATGTGTTTTGGAGTGTTTTGGAGCGTTTGGGCGTGTTTGGGACTGTTTTGGCCTGTTTTGGAGTGTTTGGGAGTGACGGTTTAGAAGCGAGTGTTTGGGGGTGTTTGGGAGTGACTGTTTCGAAGCGAGTGTTTTGGAGTGTTTTGGAGAGCTTTGGAGTGTATGGGACAGCTTTGGAGTTTTTTTTGTGTTTTGGAGTTTTTTCGAGTGAGTGGTTAGGAGCGAGTGATTTGGAGTGTTTTGGAGTGACTGTTTAGAAGCGAGTGTTTTGGAGTGTTTGGGAGTGTTTGGCAGTGACTGTTTAGAAGCGAGTGTTTGGGAGTGTTTTAGTGTGTTTTGGTATGTTTTGGAGTCTTTTGGAGCGTTTTGGAGTGTTTTGGTGTTCTTTGGAGTGTCTGTTTAGAAGCGAGTGTTTTGGAGCGTTTTGGAGTGTTTCGGTGTGCTTTTGAGTTTTGGAGTGTTTTTGGGTGTTTTGGAGTGCTTTGGAGTGTCTGTTTAGAAGCGAGTGTTGTGGAGTGTATGGGAGTGTTTGGGAGTGACTGTTTAGAAGCGAGTGTTTGGGAGTGTTTTGGTGTGTTTTGGAGTGTTTTGGAGTATTTGGGAGTGACGGTTTAGAAGCGAATGTTTGAGAATGTTTGGGAGTGACTGTTTAGAAGCGAGTGTTTTGGAGTGAGTGGTTAGGAGCGAGTGTTTTGGAGTGTTTTGGAGTGACTGTTTAGAAGCCAGTGTTTTGGAGTGTTCTGGAAGGTGTCGGAGTGTATGGGACTGTTTTGGAGGGTTTGGGAGTGTGTTGGAGTGTGTTGGAGTGAGTGTATAGCAGCGAGTGGTTTGTTGCGTTTTGGACTGTTTTACAGTTTTCAGGTGTGTTTTTGATTGTTTTGGAGGGTTTCGGATTGAGTAATTAGGGGAAAGTGCTAGGGGAGTGTTTTGTTCTGTTTTGGAGTGATTAGGAGCGAGTGTTTTGGAGTGTTTTGGAGTGTTTGCTTAGAAGCTAGTGTTTAAGAGCGTTTTGGAGCGTTTAGGTACGCTTTTGTGGTTTGCAGCGTTTTGGAATGTTTTGGTGTGCTTTGGAGTGTTTTGCAGCGTTTCGGTGTGCTTTTGAGTTTTGGATGTTTTGGAGTGCTTTGGAGTGTCTGTTTAGAAGCGAGTGTTTTGGAGTGAATGGGAGTGTTTGGGAGTGACTGTTTAGAAGCGAATGTTTGGGAGTGTTTTGGTGTGTTTTGGAGTGTTTTGGAGTGTTTGGGAGTGTTTTGGGCTGTTTTGGAGTGTTTGGGAGTGAAGGTTTAGAAGCGAGTGTTTGGGAGGGTTTGAGAGTGACTGTTTAGAAGCGAGTGTTTGGGAGTGTTTTAGTGTGTTTTGGTGTGTTTTGGAGTGTTTGGGAGTGTTTGGGAGTGTTTTGGCCTGTTTTGGAGTGTTTGGGAGTGACGTTTTAGAAGCGAGTGTTTGGGGGTGTTTGGGAGTGACTGTTTAGAAGCGAGTGTTTGGGAGTGTTTTGGTGTGTTTTGGCGTGTTTTGGAGTGACTGTTTAGAAGCGAGTGTTTTGGAGTGTTTGGGAGTGACTGTTTAGAAGCGAGTGTTTGGGAGTGTTTTCGTGTGCTTTGCAGTGTTTTGGAGTGTTTGGGAGTGTTTCGGAGTGTTGTGGCCTCTTTTGCAGTGTTCGGGAGTGACGGTTTAGAAGCGAGTGTTTGGGAGTGTTTGGGAGTGGCTGTTTAGAAGCGAGTGTTTGGGAGTGTTTTGCTGTGTTTTGGAGTGTTTTGGAGCGTTTCGGAGTGTTTGGGAGTGTTTTGGCCTGTTTTAGAGTGTTTGGGAGTAACGGTTTACAAGCGAGTGTTTGGGGGTGTTTGGGAGTGCCTGTTTAGAAGCGAGTGTTTTGGAGAGCTTTGGAGTGTATGGGACAGCTTTGGAGTTTTTTTTGTCTGTTTTGGAGTGTTTTGGAGTGAGTGGTTAGGAGCGAGTGTTTTGGAGTGCTTCGGAGTGACTGTTTAAAAGCGAGTGTTTTGGTGTGTTTTGGTGTGTTTTGGAGCGTTTGGGCGAGTTTGGGACTGTTTTGGCCTGTTTTGGAGTGTTTGGGCGTGACGGTTTAGAAGCGAGTGTTTGCGAGTGACTGTTTAGAAGCGAGTGTTTGGGAGTGTTTTGGTGTGTTTTGGAGTGTTTGGGAGTGTTTGGGAGTGTTTCGGAGTGTTTTGGCCTATTTTGGAGTGTTCGGGAGTGACGGTTCAGAAGCGAGTGTTTGGGAGTGTTTGGGAGTGACTGTTTAGAAGCGAGTGTTTTGGAGTGTTCTGGAGAGCTTTGGAGTGTGTGGTACAGCTTTGGAGTTTTTTTTGTCTGTTTTGGAGTGTTTTGGAGTGAGTGGTTAGGAGTGAGTGATTTGGAGTGTTTTGGAGTGACTGTTTAGAAGCGAGTGATTTGGAGTGTTCTGGAAGGTTTCGGAGTGTATGGGACTGTTTTGGAGGGTTTGGGAGTGTGTTGGAGTGTATTGGAGTGAGTGTATAGCAGCGAGTGTTTTGGTGTGTTTTGGACTGTTTTACAGTTTTCAGGTGTGTTTTGGAGTGTTTTGGAGTGTTTCGAAGTGTTTTGGCGTATTTATGACTGTTTTGGAGTGTTTCAGAGTGTTTTGGAGGGTTTCGGATTGAGTATTTAGGGGCGAGTGCTGTTTTGGAGTGGTTAGGAGCGAGTGTTATGGAGTGTTATGGAGTGTTTTGGAGTGTTTTGGAGTGTTTGGGAGTGACGGTTTAGAAGCGCGTGCTTTAGAGTGTTTTGGAGCGTTTTGGAGTGTTTTGGTGTGCTTTGGAGTGTCTGTTTAGAAGCGAGTGTTTTGAAGTGTATGGGAGTGTTTGGGAGTAACTGTTTAGAAGCGAGTGTTTGGGAGTGTTTTGGGGTGTATGGGGCAGTTTTGCAGTTTTATTTGTCTGTTTTGGAGTGTTTTGTAGTGAGTGGTTAGGAGCGAGTGTTTTGGAGTGCTTCGGAGTGACTGTTTAGAAGCGAGTGTTTGGGAGTGTTTTGGTGTGTTTTGGTGTGTTTTGGAGTGTTTGGGAGTGTTTCGGAGTGTTTTGGCCTATTTTGCAGTGTTCGGGAGTGACGGTTCAGAAGCGAGTGTTTGGGAGTGTTTGGGAGTGTTTGCGAGTGCCTGTTTCGAAGCAAGTGTTTTGGAGTGTTTTGGAAAGCTTTGGAGTGTATGGGGCAGTTTTGGAGTTTTATTTGTCTGTTTTGGAGTGTTTTGGAGTGATTGGTTAGAAGCGAGTGTTTGGTAGTGTTTGGGAGTGACTGTTTAGAAGCAAGTGCTTGGGAGTGTTTTGGTGTGTTTTGGAGTGTTTTGGAGTGTTTCGGAGTGTTTCGGCCTATTTTGCAGTGTTCGCGAGTGACGGTTCAGAAGCGAGTGTTTGGGAGTGTTTGCGAGTGACTGTTTAGAAGCAAGTGTTTTGGAGTGTTTTGGAAAGCTTTGGAGTGTTTGGGGCAATTTTGGAGTTTTATTTGTCTGTTTTGGAGTGTTTTGGAGTGATTGGTTAGGAGCGCGTGTTTTGGAGTGTTTCGGAGTGACGGTTTAGAAGCGAGTGTTTGGTAGTGTTTGGGAGTGACTGTTTAGAAGCAAGTGCTTGGGAGTGTTTTGGAGCGTTTGGGAGTGTTTGGGAGTGTTTTGGCCTGTTTTGGAGTGTTTGGGAGTGACGGTTTAGAAGCGAGTGTTTGGGAGTGACTGCTTAGAAGCGAGTGTTTGGGAGTGTTTTGGAGAGCTTTGGAGTGTATGGGGCAGTTTTGGAGTTTTATTTGTCTGTTTTGGGGTGTATTGGAGTGAGTGGTTAGGAGCGAGTGTTTTGGAGTGTTTCGGAGTGACTGTTTAGAAGCGAGTGTTTGGGAGTGTTTTGGTGTGTTTTGGAGTGTTTTGGAGCGTTTGGGCGTGACGGTTTAGAAGCGAGTGTTTGGGGGTGTTTGGGAGTGACTGTTTCGAAGCGAGTGTTTTGGAGTGTTTTGGAGAGCTTTGGAGTGTATGGGACAGCTTTGGATTTTTTTTGTGTTTTGGAGTTTTTTCGAGTGAGTGGTTAGGAGCGAGTGATTTGGAGTGTTTTGGAGTGACTGTTTAGAAGCGAGTGTTTTGGAGTGTTCTGGAAGGTTTCGGAGTGTAAGGGACTGTTTTGGAGGGTTTGGGAGTGTGTTGGAGTGTGTTGGAGTGAGTGTATAGCAGCGAGTGTTTGGTATGTTTTGGACTGTTTTACAGTTTTCTTGTGTGTTTTTGAGTGTTCTGGAGTGTTTCGAAGTGTTTTGGCGTATTGATGACTGTTTTGGAGTGTTTCAGAGTGTTTTGGAGGGTTTCGGATTGAGTATTTAGGGGCGAGTGCTTGGGAGTGTTTTGTTCTGTTTTGGAGTGGTTAGGAGCGAGTGTTTTGGAGTGTTTTGGAGTGTTTTAGAGTGCGTTGGTGTGTCTGTTTAGAAGTGAGTGTTTTGGAGTGTTTGGGAGTGTTTCGCAGTGACTGTTTAGAAGCGAGTGTTTGGGAGTGTTTTAGTGTGTTTTGGTATGTTTTGGAGTCTTTTGGAGCGTTTTGGAGTGTTTCGGTGTGCTTTTGAGTATTGGAGTGTTTTGGAGTGCTTTGGAGTGTCTGTTTAGAAGCGAGTGTTTTGGAGTGTATGGGAGTGTTTGGGAGTGACTGTTTAGAAGCGAGTGTTTGGGAGTGTTTTGGTGTGTTTTGGAGTGTTTGGGAGTGTTTGGGAGTGACGGTTTAGAAGCGAGTGTTTGAGAGTGTTTTGGAGTGACTGTTTAGAAGCGAGTGTTTTGGAGTGTTCTGGAAGGTTTCGGAGTGTATGGGACTGTTTTGGAGTTTTATTTGTCTGTTTTGGAGTGTATTGGAGTGAGTGGTTAGGAGCAAGTGTTTTGGAGTGTTTCGGAGTGACTGTTTAGAAGCGAGTGTTTGGGAGTGTTTTGATGTGTTTTGGAGTGTTTTGGAGCGTTTGGGCGTGTTTGGGACTGTTTTGGCCTGTTTTGGAGTGTTTGGGAGTGACGGTTTAGAAGCGAGTGTTTGGGGGTGTTTGGGAGTGACTGTTTCGAAGCGAGTGTTTTGGAGTGTTTTGGAGAGCTTTGGAGTGTATGGGACAGCTTTGGAGTTTTTTTTGTGTTTTGGAGTTTTTTCGAGTGAGTGGTTAGGAGCGAGTGATTTGGAGTGTTTTGGAGTGACTGTTTAGAAGCGAGTGTTTTGGAGTGTTTGGGAGTGTTTGGCAGTGACTGTTTAGAAGCGAGTGTTTGGGAGTGTTTTAGTGTGTTTTGGTATGTTTTGGAGTCTTTTGGAGCGTTTTGGAGTGTTTTGGTGTTCTTTGGAGTGTCTGTTTAGAAGCGAGTGTTTTGGAGCGTTTTGGAGTGTTTCGGTGTGCTTTTGAGTTTTGGAGTGTTTTTGGGTGTTTTGGAGTGCTTTGGAGTGTCTGTTTAGAAGCGAGTGTTTTGGAGTGTATGGGAGTGTTTGGGAGTGACTGTTTAGAAGCGAGTGTTTGGGAGTGTTTTGGTGTGTTTTGGAGTGTTTTGGAGTATTTGGGAGTGACGGTTTAGAAGCGAATGTTTGAGAATGTTTGGGAGTGACTGTTTAGAAGCGAGTGTTTTGGAGTGAGTGGTTAGGAGCGAGTGTTTTGGAGTGTTTTGGAGTGACTGTTTAGAAGCCAGTGTTTTGGAGTGTTCTGGAAGGTGTCGGAGTGTATGGGACTGTTTTGGAGGGTTTGGGAGTGTGTTGGAGTGTGTTGGAGTGAGTGTATAGCAGCGAGTGGTTTGTTGCGTTTTGGACTGTTTTACAGTTTTCAGGTGTGTTTTTGATTGTTTTGGAGGGTTTCGGATTGAGTAATTAGGGGAAAGTGCTAGGGGAGTGTTTTGTTCTGTTTTGGAGTGATTAGGAGCGAGTGTTTTGGAGTGTTTTGGAGTGTTTGCTTAGAAGCTAGTGTTTAAGAGCGTTTTGGAGCGTTTAGGTACGCTTTTGTGGTTTGCAGCGTTTTGGAATGTTTTGGTGTGCTTTGGAGTGTTTTGCAGCGTTTCGGTGTGCTTTTGAGTTTTGGATGTTTTGGAGTGCTTTGGAGTGTCTGTTTAGAAGCGAGTGTTTTGGAGTGAATGGGAGTGTTTGGGAGTGACTGTTTAGAAGCGAATGTTTGGGAGTGTTTTGGTGTGTTTTGGAGTGTTTTGGAGTGTTTGGGAGTGTTTTGGGCTGTTTTGGAGTGTTTGGGAGTGAAGGTTTAGAAGCGAGTGTTTGGGAGGGTTTGAGAGTGACTGTTTAGAAGCGAGTGTTTGGGAGTGTTTTAGTGTGTTTTGGTGTGTTTTGGAGTGTTTGGGAGTGTTTGGGAGTGTTTTGGCCTGTTTTGGAGTGTTTGGGAGTGACGTTTTAGAAGCGAGTGTTTGGGGGTGTTTGGGAGTGACTGTTTAGAAGCGAGTGTTTGGGAGTGTTTTGGTGTGTTTTGGCGTGTTTTGGAGTGACTGTTTAGAAGCGAGTGTTTTGGAGTGTTTGGGAGTGACTGTTTAGAAGCGAGTGTTTGGGAGTGTTTTCGTGTGCTTTGCAGTGTTTTGGAGTGTTTGGGAGTGTTTCGGAGTGTTGTGGCCTCTTTTGCAGTGTTCGGGAGTGACGGTTTAGAAGCGAGTGTTTGGGAGTGTTTGGGAGTGGCTGTTTAGAAGCGAGTGTTTGGGAGTGTTTTGCTGTGTTTTGGAGTGTTTTGGAGCGTTTGGGAGTGTTTGGGAGTGTTTTGGCCTGTTTTAGAGTGTTTGGGAGTAACGGTTTACAAGCGAGTGTTTGGGGGTGTTTGGGAGTGCCTGTTTAGAAGCGAGTGTTTTGGAGAGCTTTGGAGTGTATGGGACAGCTTTGGAGTTTTTTTTGTCTGTTTTGGAGTGTTTTGGAGTGAGTGGTTAGGAGCGAGTGTTTTGGAGTGCTTCGGAGTGACTGTTTAAAAGCGAGTGTTTTGGTGTGTTTTGGTGTGTTTTGGAGCGTTTGGGCGAGTTTGGGACTGTTTTGGCCTGTTTTGGAGTGTTTGGGCGTGACGGTTTAGAAGCGAGTGTTTGCGAGTGACTGTTTAGAAGCGAGTGTTTGGGAGTGTTTTGGTGTGTTTTGGAGTGTTTGGGAGTGTTTGGGAGTGTTTCGGAGTGTTTTGGCCTATTTTGGAGTGTTCGGGAGTGACGGTTCAGAAGCGAGTGTTTGGGAGTGTTTGGGAGTGACTGTTTAGAAGCGAGTGTTTTGGAGTGTTCTGGAGAGCTTTGGAGTGTGTGGTACAGCTTTGGAGTTTTTTTTGTCTGTTTTGGAGTGTTTTGGAGTGAGTGGTTAGGAGTGAGTGATTTGGAGTGTTTTGGAGTGACTGTTTAGAAGCGAGTGATTTGGAGTGTTCTGGAAGGTTTCGGAGTGTATGGGACTGTTTTGGAGGGTTTGGGAGTGTGTTGGAGTGTATTGGAGTGAGTGTATAGCAGCGAGTGTTTTGGTGTGTTTTGGACTGTTTTACAGTTTTCAGGTGTGTTTTGGAGTGTTTTGGAGTGTTTCGAAGTGTTTTGGCGTATTTATGACTGTTTTGGAGTGTTTCAGAGTGTTTTGGAGGGTTTCGGATTGAGTATTTAGGGGCGAGTGCTGTTTTGGAGTGGTTAGGAGCGAGTGTTATGGAGTGTTATGGAGTGTTTTGGAGTGTTTTGGAGTGTTTGGGAGTGACGGTTTAGAAGCGCGTGCTTTAGAGTGTTTTGGAGCGTTTTGGAGTGTTTTGGTGTGCTTTGGAGTGTCTGTTTAGAAGCGAGTGTTTTGAAGTGTATGGGAGTGTTTGGGAGTAACTGTTTAGAAGCGAGTGTTTGGGAGTGTTTTGGGGTGTATGGGGCAGTTTTGCAGTTTTATTTGTCTGTTTTGGAGTGTTTTGTAGTGAGTGGTTAGGAGCGAGTGTTTTGGAGTGCTTCGGAGTGACTGTTTAGAAGCGAGTGTTTGGGAGTGTTTTGGTGTGTTTTGGTGTGTTTTGGAGTGTTTGGGAGTGTTTCGGAGTGTTTTGGCCTATTTTGCAGTGTTCGGGAGTGACGGTTCAGAAGCGAGTGTTTGGGAGTGTTTGGGAGTGTTTGCGAGTGCCTGTTTCGAAGCAAGTGTTTTGGAGTGTTTTGGAAAGCTTTGGAGTGTATGGGGCAGTTTTGGAGTTTTATTTGTCTGTTTTGGAGTGTTTTGGAGTGATTGGTTAGAAGCGAGTGTTTGGTAGTGTTTGGGAGTGACTGTTTAGAAGCAAGTGCTTGGGAGTGTTTTGGTGTGTTTTGGAGTGTTTTGGAGTGTTTCGGAGTGTTTCGGCCTATTTTGCAGTGTTCGCGAGTGACGGTTCAGAAGCGAGTGTTTGGGAGTGTTTGCGAGTGACTGTTTAGAAGCAAGTGTTTTGGAGTGTTTTGGAAAGCTTTGGAGTGTTTGGGGCAATTTTGGAGTTTTATTTGTCTGTTTTGGAGTGTTTTGGAGTGATTGGTTAGGAGCGCGTGTTTTGGAGTGTTTCGGAGTGACGGTTTAGAAGCGAGTGTTTGGTAGTGTTTGGGAGTGACTGTTTAGAAGCAAGTGCTTGGGAGTGTTTTGGAGCGTTTGGGAGTGTTTGGGAGTGTTTTGGCCTGTTTTGGAGTGTTTGGGAGTGACGGTTTAGAAGCGAGTGTTTGGGAGTGACTGCTTAGAAGCGAGTGTTTGGGAGTGTTTTGGAGAGCTTTGGAGTGTATGGGGCAGTTTTGGAGTTTTATTTGTCTGTTTTGGGGTGTATTGGAGTGAGTGGTTAGGAGCGAGTGTTTTGGAGTGTTTCGGAGTGACTGTTTAGAAGCGAGTGTTTGGGAGTGTTTTGGTGTGTTTTGGAGTGTTTTGGAGCGTTTGGGCGTGACGGTTTAGAAGCGAGTGTTTGGGGGTGTTTGGGAGTGACTGTTTCGAAGCGAGTGTTTTGGAGTGTTTTGGAGAGCTTTGGAGTGTATGGGACAGCTTTGGATTTTTTTTGTGTTTTGGAGTTTTTTCGAGTGAGTGGTTAGGAGCGAGTGATTTGGAGTGTTTTGGAGTGACTGTTTAGAAGCGAGTGTTTTGGAGTGTTCTGGAAGGTTTCGGAGTGTAAGGGACTGTTTTGGAGGGTTTGGGAGTGTGTTGGAGTGTGTTGGAGTGAGTGTATAGCAGCGAGTGTTTGGTATGTTTTGGACTGTTTTACAGTTTTCTTGTGTGTTTTTGAGTGTTCTGGAGTGTTTCGAAGTGTTTTGGCGTATTGATGACTGTTTTGGAGTGTTTCAGAGTGTTTTGGAGGGTTTCGGATTGAGTATTTAGGGGCGAGTGCTTGGGAGTGTTTTGTTCTGTTTTGGAGTGGTTAGGAGCGAGTGTTTTGGAGTGTTTTGGAGTGTTTTAGAGTGCGTTGGTGTGTCTGTTTAGAAGTGAGTGTTTTGGAGTGTTTGGGAGTGTTTCGCAGTGACTGTTTAGAAGCGAGTGTTTGGGAGTGTTTTAGTGTGTTTTGGTATGTTTTGGAGTCTTTTGGAGCGTTTTGGAGTGTTTCGGTGTGCTTTTGAGTATTGGAGTGTTTTGGAGTGCTTTGGAGTGTCTGTTTAGAAGCGAGTGTTTTGGAGTGTATGGGAGTGTTTGGGAGTGACTGTTTAGAAGCGAGTGTTTGGGAGTGTTTTGGTGTGTTTTGGAGTGTTTGGGAGTGTTTCGGAGTGTTTTGGCCTATTTTGCAGTGTTCGGGAGTGACGGTTCAGAAGCGAGTGTTTGGGAGTGTTTGGGAGTGTTTGCGAGTGCCTGTTTCGAAGCAAGTGTTTTGGAGTGTTTTGGAAAGCTTTGGAGTGTATGGGGCAGTTTTGGAGTTTTATTTGTCTGTTTTGGAGTGTTTTGGAGTGATTGGTTAGAAGCGAGTGTTTGGTAGTGTTTGGGAGTGACTGTTTAGAAGCAAGTGCTTGGGAGTGTTTTGGTGTGTTTTGGAGTGTTTTGGAGTGTTTCGGAGTGTTTCGGCCTATTTTGCAGTGTTCGCGAGTGACGGTTCAGAAGCGAGTGTTTGGGAGTGTTTGCGAGTGACTGTTTAGAAGCAAGTGTTTTGGAGTGTTTTGGAAAGCTTTGGAGTGTTTGGGGCAATTTTGGAGTTTTATTTGTCTGTTTTGGAGTGTTTTGGAGTGATTGGTTAGGAGCGCGTGTTTTGGAGTGTTTCGGAGTGACGGTTTAGAAGCGAGTGTTTGGTAGTGTTTGGGAGTGACTGTTTAGAAGCAAGTGCTTGGGAGTGTTTTGGAGCGTTTGGGAGTGTTTGGGAGTGTTTTGGCCTGTTTTGGAGTGTTTGGGAGTGACGGTTTAGAAGCGAGTGTTTGGGAGTGACTGCTTAGAAGCGAGTGTTTGGGAGTGTTTTGGAGAGCTTTGGAGTGTATGGGGCAGTTTTGGAGTTTTATTTGTCTGTTTTGGGGTGTATTGGAGTGAGTGGTTAGGAGCGAGTGTTTTGGAGTGTTTCGGAGTGACTGTTTAGAAGCGAGTGTTTGGGAGTGTTTTGGTGTGTTTTGGAGTGTTTTGGAGCGTTTGGGCGTGACGGTTTAGAAGCGAGTGTTTGGGGGTGTTTGGGAGTGACTGTTTCGAAGCGAGTGTTTTGGAGTGTTTTGGAGAGCTTTGGAGTGTATGGGACAGCTTTGGATTTTTTTTGTGTTTTGGAGTTTTTTCGAGTGAGTGGTTAGGAGCGAGTGATTTGGAGTGTTTTGGAGTGACTGTTTAGAAGCGAGTGTTTTGGAGTGTTCTGGAAGGTTTCGGAGTGTAAGGGACTGTTTTGGAGGGTTTGGGAGTGTGTTGGAGTGTGTTGGAGTGAGTGTATAGCAGCGAGTGTTTGGTATGTTTTGGACTGTTTTACAGTTTTCTTGTGTGTTTTTGAGTGTTCTGGAGTGTTTCGAAGTGTTTTGGCGTATTGATGACTGTTTTGGAGTGTTTCAGAGTGTTTTGGAGGGTTTCGGATTGAGTATTTAGGGGCGAGTGCTTGGGAGTGTTTTGTTCTGTTTTGGAGTGGTTAGGAGCGAGTGTTTTGGAGTGTTTTGGAGTGTTTTAGAGTGCGTTGGTGTGTCTGTTTAGAAGTGAGTGTTTTGGAGTGTTTGGGAGTGTTTCGCAGTGACTGTTTAGAAGCGAGTGTTTGGGAGTGTTTTAGTGTGTTTTGGTATGTTTTGGAGTCTTTTGGAGCGTTTTGGAGTGTTTCGGTGTGCTTTTGAGTATTGGAGTGTTTTGGAGTGCTTTGGAGTGTCTGTTTAGAAGCGAGTGTTTTGGAGTGTATGGGAGTGTTTGGGAGTGACTGTTTAGAAGCGAGTGTTTGGGAGTGTTTTGGTGTGTTTTGGAGTGTTTGGGAGTGTTTGGGAGTGACGGTTTAGAAGCGAGTGTTTGAGAGTGTTTTGGAGTGACTGTTTAGAAGCGAGTGTTTTGGAGTGTTCTGGAAGGTTTCGGAGTGTATGGGACTGTTTTGGAGTTTTATTTGTCTGTTTTGGAGTGTATTGGAGTGAGTGGTTAGGAGCAAGTGTTTTGGAGTGTTTCGGAGTGACTGTTTAGAAGCGAGTGTTTGGGAGTGTTTTGATGTGTTTTGGAGTGTTTTGGAGCGTTTGGGCGTGTTTGGGACTGTTTTGGCCTGTTTTGGAGTGTTTGGGAGTGACGGTTTAGAAGCGAGTGTTTGGGGGTGTTTGGGAGTGACTGTTTCGAAGCGAGTGTTTTGGAGTGTTTTGGAGAGCTTTGGAGTGTATGGGACAGCTTTGGAGTTTTTTTTGTGTTTTGGAGTTTTTTCGAGTGAGTGGTTAGGAGCGAGTGATTTGGAGTGTTTTGGAGTGACTGTTTAGAAGCGAGTGTTTTGGAGTGTTTGGGAGTGTTTGGCAGTGACTGTTTAGAAGCGAGTGTTTGGGAGTGTTTTAGTGTGTTTTGGTATGTTTTGGAGTCTTTTGGAGCGTTTTGGAGTGTTTTGGTGTTCTTTGGAGTGTCTGTTTAGAAGCGAGTGTTTTGGAGCGTTTTGGAGTGTTTCGGTGTGCTTTTGAGTTTTGGAGTGTTTTTGGGTGTTTTGGAGTGCTTTGGAGTGTCTGTTTAGAAGCGAGTGTTTTGGAGTGTATGGGAGTGTTTGGGAGTGACTGTTTAGAAGCGAGTGTTTGGGAGTGTTTTGGTGTGTTTTGGAGTGTTTTGGAGTATTTGGGAGTGACGGTTTAGAAGCGAATGTTTGAGAATGTTTGGGAGTGACTGTTTAGAAGCGAGTGTTTTGGAGTGAGTGGTTAGGAGCGAGTGTTTTGGAGTGTTTTGGAGTGACTGTTTAGAAGCCAGTGTTTTGGAGTGTTCTGGAAGGTGTCGGAGTGTATGGGACTGTTTTGGAGGGTTTGGGAGTGTGTTGGAGTGTGTTGGAGTGAGTGTATAGCAGCGAGTGGTTTGTTGCGTTTTGGACTGTTTTACAGTTTTCAGGTGTGTTTTTGATTGTTTTGGAGGGTTTCGGATTGAGTAATTAGGGGAAAGTGCTAGGGGAGTGTTTTGTTCTGTTTTGGAGTGATTAGGAGCGAGTGTTTTGGAGTGTTTTGGAGTGTTTGCTTAGAAGCTAGTGTTTAAGAGTGTTTTGGAGCGTTTAGGTACGCTTTTGTGGTTTGCAGCGTTTTGGAATGTTTTGGTGTGCTTTGGAGTGTTTTGCAGCGTTTCGGTGTGCTTTTGAGTTTTGGATGTTTTGGAGTGCTTTGGAGTGTCTGTTTAGAAGCGAGTGTTTTGGAGTGAATGGGAGTGTTTGGGAGTGACTGTTTAGAAGCGAATGTTTGGGAGTGTTTTGGTGTGTTTTGGAGTGTTTTGGAGTGTTTCGACGTGTTTTGGCGTATTTATGACTGTTTTGGAGTGTTTCAGAGTGTTTTGGAGGGTTTCGGATTGTGTATTTAGGGGCGTGTGCTTGGGAGTGTTTTGTTCTGTTTTGGAGTGGTTAGGAGCGAGTGTTTTGGAGTGTTTCGGAGTGCGTTGGAGTGTCTGTTTAGAAGCGAGTGTTTTGGAGTGTTTGGGAGTGTTTTAGTGTGTTTTGGTGTGTTTTGGAGTGTTTTGGAGTGTTTGGGAGTGACGGTTTAGAAGCGCGTGCTTTGGAGTGTTTTGGAGTGTTTTGGTGTGCTTTGGAGTGTCTGTTTAGAAGCGAGTGTTTTGGAGCGTTTTGGAGTGTTTCGGTGTGCTTTTGAGTTTTGGAGTGTTTTGGAGTGCTTTGGAGGGCTTTGGAGTTTCTGTTTAGAAGCGAGTGTTTTGGAGTGTATGGCAGTGTTTGGGAGTGACTGTTTAGAAGGGAGTGTTTGGGAGTATTTTGGTGTATTTTGGAGTGTTTTGGAGTGTTTGGGAGTGACGGTTTAGAAGCGCGTGTTTTGGAGCGTTTTGGAGTGTTTTGGTGTGCTCTGGAGTGTCTGTTTAGAAGCTAGTGTTTTGGAGGGTTTTGGAGTGTTTCCGTGTGATTTTGAGTTTTGG
>NC_140994.1:105445590-105560178 GCF_052327205.1 Somniosus microcephalus
GTTTTGGCGTATTTATGACTGTTTTGGAGTGTTTCAGAGTGTTTTGGAGGGTTCCGGATTGAGTATTTAGGGGCGAGTGCTTGGGAGTGTTTTGTTCTGTTTTGGAGTGGTTAGGAGCGAGTGTTTTGGAGTGTTTTGGAGTGTTTTAGAGTGCGTTGGTGTGTCTGTTTAGAAGTGAGTGTTTTGGAGTGTTTGGGAGTGTTTGGCAGTGACTGTTTAGAAGCGAGTGTTTGGGAGTGTTTTAGTGTGTTTTGGTATGTTTTGGAGACTTTTGGAGCGTTTTGGAGTGTTTTGGTGTTCTTTGGAGTGTCTGTTTAGAAGCGAGAGTTTTGGAGCGTTTTGGAGTGTTTCGGTGTGCTTTTGTGTTTTGGAGTGTTTTGGAGTGCTTTGGAGTGTCTATTTAGAAGCGATTGTTTTGGAGTGTTTGGGAGTGACTGTTTAGAAGGGAGTGTTTTTGGGAGTGTTTTGGTGTGTTTTGGAGTGTTTTGGAGTGTTTGGGAGTGTTTTGGCCTGTTTTGGAGTGTTTGGGAGTCACGGTTTAGAAGCGAGTGTTTGGGGGTGTTTGGGAGTGACTGTTTAGAAGCGAGTGTTTTGGAGTGTTTTGGATAGCTTTGGAGTGTATGGCACTGTTATGGAGTTTTTTTTGTATGTTTTGGAGTGTTTTGGTTTATTTTGGTGTGTTTTGGCGTGTTTTGGAGTGCTTTGGAGTGTCTGTTTAGAAGCGAGTGTTTTGAAGTGTTTGTGAGTGACTGTTTAGAAGCGAGTGTTTGGGAGTGTTTTGGAGAGCTTTGGAGTGTATGGGGCAGTTTTGGAGTTTTATTTGTCTGTTTTGGAGTGTTTTGTAGTGAGTGGTTAGGAGCGAGTGTTTTGGAGTGCTTCGGAGTGATTGTTTAGAAGCGAGTGTTTTGGTGTGTTTTGAAGTGTTTTGGAGAGTTTGGGAGTGACGGTTTAGAAGCGAGTGTTTGGAGTGTTTGGGAGTGACTGTTTAGAAGCGAGTGTTTGGGAGTGTTTTGGTGTGTTTTGGTGTGTTTTGGAGTGTTTGGGAGTGTTTGGGAGTGTTTCGGAGTGTTTTGGCCTATTTTGGAGTGTTCGGGAGTGACGGTTCAGAAGCGAGGGTTTGGGAGTGTTTGGGAGTGACTGTTTAGAAGCGAGTGTTTTGGAGTGTTTTGGTGTGTTTTGGAGTGCTTGGGTGTGTTTCGGAGTGCTTTGGCCTATTTTGCAGTGTTCGGGAGTGACGGTTTAGAAGCGAGTGTTTGGGGGTGTTTGGGAGTGACTGTTTAGAAGCGAGTGTTTTGGAGAGCTTTGGAGTGTATGGGACAGCTTTGGAGTTTTTTTTGTCTGTTTTGGAGTGTTTTGGAGTGAGTGGTTAGGAGCGAGTGATTTGGAGTGTTTTGTAGTGACTGTTTAGAAGCGAGTGATTTGGAGTGTTCTGGAAGGTTTCGGAGTGTATGGTTTGGGAGTGTGTTGGAGTGTATTGGAGTGAGTGTATAGCAGCGAGTGTTTTGGTGTGTTTTGGACTGTTTTACATTTTTCAGGTGAGTTTTGGAGTGTTTTGGAGTGTTTCGAAGTGTTTTGGCGTATTTATGACTGTTTTGGAGAGTTTCAGAGTGTTTTGGAGGGTTTCGGATTGAGTATTTAGGGGCGAGTGCTTGGGAGTGTTTTGTTCTGTTTTGGAGTGGTTAGGAGCGAGTGTTATGCAGTGTTTTGGAGTGTTTTGGAGTGTTTGGCAGTGACTGTTTAGAAGCGAGTGTTTGGGAGTGTTTTAGTGTGTTTTGGTGTGTTTTGGAGAGTTTTGGAGTGTTTGGGAGTGACGGTTTAGAAGCGAGTGTTTTGGAGTGTTCTGGAAGGTTTCGGAGTGTAAGGGACTGTTTTGGAGGGTTTGGGAGTGTGTTGGAGTTTGTTGCAGTGAGTGTATAGTAGCGAGTGTTTGGTGTGTTTTGGACTGTTTTACAGTTTTCTTGTGTGTTTTTGAGTGTTCTGGAGTGTTTCGAAGTGTTTTGGCGTATTTATGACTGTTTTGGAGTGTTTCAGAGTGTTTTGGAGGGTTTCGGATTGAGTATTTAGGGGCGAGTGCTTGGGAGTGTTTTGTTCTGTTTTGGAGTGGTTAGGAGCGAGTGTTTTGGAGTGTTTTGGAGTGTTTTAGAGTGCGTTGGTGTGTCTGTTTAGAAGTGAGTGTTTTGGAGTGTTTGGGAGTGTTTGGCAGTGACTGTTTAGAAGCGAGTGTTTGGGAGTGTTTTAGTGTGTTTTGGTATGTTTTGGTGTCTTTTGGAGCGTTTTGGAGTGTTTTGGTGTTCTTTGGAGTGTCTGTTTAGAAGCGAGTGTTTTGGAGCGTTTTGGAGTGTTTCGGTGTGCTTTTGTGTTTTGGAGTGTTTTGGAGTGCTTTGGAGTGTCTATTTAGAAGCGAGTGTTTTGGAGTGTATGGGAGTGTTTGGGAGTGACTGTTTAGAAGGGAGTGTTTGGGAGTGTTTTGGTGTGTTTTGGAGTGTTTTGGAGTGTTTGGGAGTGTTTTGGCCTGTTTTGGAGTGTTTGGGAGTTACGGTTTAGAAGCGAGTGTTTGGGGGTGTTTGGGAGTGACTTTTTAGAAGCAAGTGTTTTGGAGTGTTTTGGAGAGCTTTGGAGTGTATGGGACTGTTATGGAGTTTTTTTGTATGTTTTGGAGTGTTTTGGTTTATTTTGGTGTGTTTTGGCGTGTTTTGGAGTGCTTTGGAGTGCCTGTTTAGAAGCGAGTGTTTTGAAGTGTTTGGGAGTGACTGTTTAGAAGCGAGTGTTTTGGAGTGTTTTGGAGAGCTTTGGAGTGTATGGGACTGTTATGGAGATTTTTGTATGTTTGGGAGTGTTTTGGTGTGTTTTGGTGTGTTGTTGGAGTGTTTTGGAGTGCTTGGGAGTGTTTCGGAGTGCTCTGGCCTGTTTTGGAGTGTTTGGGAGTGACGGTTTAGAAGCAAGTGTTTGGTAGTGTTTGGGAGTGACTGTTTGGAAGCAAGTGTTTTGGAGTGTTTTGGTGAGCTTTGGAGTGTATGGGGCAGTTTTGGAGTTTTATTTGTCTGTTTTGGAGTGTTTTGTAGTGAGTGGTTAGGAGCGAGTGTTTTGGAGTGCTTCGGAGTGACTGTTTAGAAGCGAGTGTTTTGGTGTGTTTTGGTGTGTTTTGAAGTGTTTTGGAGTGTTTGGGAGTGACGGTTTAGAAGCGAGTGTTTGGAGTGTTTGGGAGTGACTGTTTAGAAGCGAGTGTTTTGGTGTGTTTTGGAGTGTTTGGGAGTGTTTGGGAGTGTTTCGGAGTGTTTTGGCCTATTTTGGAGTGTTCGGGAGTGACGGTTCAGAAGCGAGGGTTTGGGAGTGTTTGGGAGTGACTGTTTAGAAGCGAGTGTTTTGGAGTGTTTTGGTGTGTTTTGGAGTGCTTGGGTGTGTTTCGGAGTGCTTTGGGAGTGTTCGGGAGTGACGGTTTTGGAGTGTTTTGGAGTGTTTGGCAGTGACTGTTTAGAAGCGAGTGTTTGGGAGTGTTTTAGTGTGTTTTGGTGTGTTTTGGAGAGTTTTGGAGTGTTTGGGAGTGACGGTTTAGAAGCGCGTGCTTTAGCGTGTTTTGGAGCGTTTTGCAGTGTTTCGGTGTGCTTTTGAGTTTTGGAGTGTTTTGGAGTGCTTTGGAGTGTCTGTTTAGAAGCGAGTGTTTTGGAGTGTATGGGAGTGTTTGGGAGTAACTGTTTAGAAGCGAGTGTTTTGGAGTGTTTTGGAGTGCTTTGGAGTGTCTGTTTAGAAGCGAGTGTTTTGGAGTGTATGGGAGTGTTTGGGAGTAACTGTTTAGAAGCGAGTGTTTGGGAGTGTTTTGGAGAACTTTGGAGTGTATGGGACAATTTTGGAGTGTTTTGGAATGTTTTGGAGTGTTTGGGAGTGACTGTTTAGAAGCGAGTGTTTTGGAGTGTTTTGGAGGGTTTCGGATTGAGTATTTAGGGGCGAGTGCTTGGGACTGTTTTTTTCTGTTTTGGATTGGTTAGGGGCGAGTGTTTTGGAGTGTTTTTGAGTGTTTTGGAGTATGTGCTTAGAAGCCAGTGTTTTGGAGTGTTTTGGAGTGATTTGGTGTGCTTTGGAGTGCTTTTGAGTGCTTTGGAGCGTTTTGGAGCGTTTTGGTGAGCTTTTGAGTTTTGGAGCGTTTTGGAGTGTTTTGGTGTGCTTTGGAGCCTTTTGGAGCGTTTCGGTGTGCTTTTGAGTTTTGGAGTGTTTTGGCGTGTTTTGGAGTGCTTTGGAGTGTCTGTTTAGAAGCGAGTGTTTTGAAGTGTTTGGGAGTGTTTGGGAGTGACGGTTTAGAAGCGAGTGTTTGGTAGTGTTTGGGAGTGACTGTTTAGAAGCAAGTGTTTTGGAGTGTTTTGGAGAGCTTTGGAGTGTATGGGGCAGTTTTGGAGTTTTATTTGTCTGTTTTGGAGTGTTTTGTAGTGAGTGGTTAGGAGCGAGTGTTTTGGAGTGCTTCGGAGTGACTGTTTAGAAGCGAGTGTTTTGGTGTGTTTTGAAGTGTTTTGGAGTGTTTGGGAGTGACGGTTTAGAAGCGAGTGTTTGGGAGTGACTGCTTAGAAGCGAGTGTTAGGGAGTGTTTTGGAGAGCTTTGGAGTGTATGGGACAGCTTTGGAGTTTTTTTTGTGTTTTGGAGTTTTTTCGAGTGAGTGGTTAGGAGCGAGTGATTTGGAGTGTTTTGGAGTGACTGTTTAGACGCGAGTGTTTTGGAGTGTTCTGGAGTGTTTCGAAGTGTTTTGGCGTATTTATGACTGTTTTGGAGTGTTTCAGAGTGTTTTGGAGGGTTTCGGATTGAGTATTTAGGGGCGAGTGCTTGGGAGTGTTTTGTTCTGTTTTGGAGTGGTTAGGAGCGAGTGTTTTGGAGTGTTTTAGAGTGCGTTAGTGTGTCTGTTTAGAAGTGAGTGTTTTGGAGTGTTTGGGAGTGTTTGGCAGTGACTGTTTAGAAGCGAGTGTTTGGGAGTGTTTTAGTGTGTTTTGGTATGTTTTGGAGTCTTTTGGAGCGTTTTGGAGTGTTTTGGTGTTCTTTGGAGTGTCTGTTTAGAAGCGAGTGTTTTGGAGCGTTTTGGAGTGTTTCGGTGTGCTTTTGTGTTTTGGAGTGTTTTGGAGTGCTTTGGAGTGTCTATTTAGAAGCGAGTGTTTTGGAGTGTATGGGAGAGTTTGGGAGTGACTGTTTAGAAGGGCGTGTTTGTGAGTGTTTTGGTGTGTTTTGGAGTGTTTTGTAGTGTTTGGGATTGTTTTGGCCTGTTTTGGAGTGTTTCGGAGTTACGGTTTAGAAGCGAGTGTTTCGGGGTGTTTTGGAGAGCTTTGGAGTGTATGGGACAGTTATGGAGTTTTTTTTGTATGTTTTGGAGTGTTTTGGTTTATTTTGGTGTGGTTTGGCGTGTTTTGGAGTGCTTTGGAGTGCTTGGGAGTGTTTCGGAGTGTTTTGGCCTGTTTTGGAGTGTTTGGGAGTGACGGTTTAGATGCAAGTGTTTGGGAGTGACTGTTTAGAAGCAAGTGTTTTGGAGTGTTTTGGAGAGCGTTGGAGTGTATGGGGCAGCTTTGGAGTTTTTTTTGTCTGTTTTGGAGTGTTTTGGAGTGAGTGGTTAGGAGCGAGTGATTTGGAGTGTTTTGTAGTGACTGTTTAGAAGCGAGTGATTTGGAGTGTTCTGGAAGGTTTCGGAGTGTATGGGACTGTTTTGGAGGGTTTGGGAGTGTGTTGGAGTGTATTGGAGTGAGTGTATAGCAGCGAGTGTTTTGGTGTGTTTTGGACTGTTTTACAATTTTCAGGTGTGTTTTGGAGTGTTTTGGAGTGTTTCGAAGTGTTTTGGCGTATTTATGACTGTTTTGGAGTGTTTCAGAGTGTTTTGGAGGGTTTCGGATTGAGTATTTAGGGGCGAGTGCTTGGGAGTGTTTTGTTCTGTTTTGGAGTGGTTAGGAGCGAGTGTTATGGAGTGTTTTGGAGTGTTTGGCAGTGACTGTTTAGAAGCGAGTGTTTGGGAGTGTTTTAGTGTGTTTTGGTGTGTTTTGGAGAGTTTTGGAGTGTTTGGGAGTGACGGTTTAGAAGCGCGTGCTTTAGAGTGTTTTGGAGCGTTTTGGAGTGTTTTGGTGTGCTTTGGAGTGTCTGTTTAGAAGCGAGTGTTTTGGAGCGTTTTGCAGTGTTTCGGTGTGCTTTTGAGTTTTGGAGTGTTTTGGAGTGCTTTGGAGTGTCTGTTTAGAAGCGAGTGTTTTGGAGTGTATGGGAGTGTTTGGGAGTAACTGTTTAGAAGCGAGTGTTTTGGAGTGTTTTGGAGTGCTTTGGAGTGTCTGTTTAGAAGCGAGTGTTTTGGAGTGTATGGGAGTGTTTGGGAGTAACTGTTTAGAAGCGAGTGTTTGGGAGTGTTTTGGAGAACTTTGGAGTGTATGGGACAATATTGGAGTGTTTTGGAATGTTTTGGAGTGTTTTGGAGTGTGTGCTTAGAAGCGAGTGTTCTGGAGTGTTTTGGCCTGTTTTGGAGTGTTTGGGAGTGACTGTTTAGAAGCGAGTGTTTTGGAGTGTTTTGGAGGGTTTCGGATTGAGTATTTAGGGGCGAGTGCTTGGGACTGTTTTTTTCTGTTTTGGATTGGTTAGGGGCGAGTGTTTTGGAGTGTTTTTGAGTGTTTTGGAGTATGTGCTTAGAAGCCAGTGTTTTGGAGTGTTTTGGAGTGATTTGGTGTGCTTTGGAGTGCTTTTGAGTGCTTTGGAGCGTTTTGGAGCGTTTTGGTGAGCTTTTGAGTTTTGGAGCGTTTTGGAGTGTTTTGGTGTGCTTTGGAGCGTTTTGGAGCGTTTCGGTGTGCTTTTGAGTTTCGGAGTGTTTTGGCGTGTTTTGGAGTGCTTTGGAGTGTCTGTTTAGAAGCGAGTGTTTTGAAGTGTTTGGGAGTGTTTGGGAGTGACGGTTTAGAAGCGAGTGTTTGGTAGTGTTTGGGAGTGACTGTTTAGAAGCAAGTGTTTTGGAGTGTTTTGGAGAGCTTTGGAGTGTATGGGGCAGTTTTGGAGTTTTATTTGTCTGTTTTGGAGTGTTTTGTAGTGAGTGGTTAGGAGCGAGTGTTTTGGAGTGCTTCGGAGTGACTGTTTAGAAGCGAGTGTTTTGGTGTGTTTTGGTGTGTTTTGAAGTGTTTTGCAGTGTTTGGGAGTGACGGTTTAGAAGCGAGTGTTTGGAGTGTTTGGGAGTGACTGTTTAGAAGCGAGTGTTTGGGAGTGTTTTGGTGTGTTCTGGTGTGTTTTGGAGTGTTTGGGAGTGTTTGGGAGTGTATCGGAGTGTTTTGGCCTATTTTGGAGTGTTCGGGAGTGACGGTTCAGAAGCGAGTGTTTGGGAGTGTTTGGGAGTGACTGTTTAGAAGCGAGGGTTTTGGAGTGTTTTGGAGCGTTTGGGCGAGTTTGGGACTGTTTTGGCTTGTTTTGGAGTGTTTGGGCGTGACGGTTTAGAAGCGAGTGTTTGGGAGTGACTGTTTAGAAGCGAGTGTTTTGGAGTGTTTTGGAGAGCTTTGGAGTGTATGGGACAGCTTTGGAGTTTTTTTTGTGCTTTGGAGTTTTTTCGAGTGAGTGGTTAGGAGCGAGTGATTTGGAGTGTTTTGGAGTGACTGTTTAGAAGCGAGTGTTTCAGAGTGTTTTGGAGGGTTTCGGATTGAGTATTTAGGGGCGAGTGCTTGGGAGTGTTTTGTTCTGTTTTGGAGTGGTTAGGAGCGAGTGTTTTGGAGTGTTTTGGAGTGTTTGGGAGTGTTTGGCAGTGACTGTTTAGAAGCGAGTGTTTGGGAGTGTTTTAGTGTGTTTTGGTATGTTTTGGAGTCTTTTGGAGCGTTTTGGAGTGTTTTGGTGTTCTTTGGAGTGTCTGTTTAGAAGCGAGTGTTTTGGAGCGTTTTGGAGTGTTTCGGTGTGCTTTTGAGTTTTGGAGTGTTTTGGAGTGCTTTGGAGTGTCTATTTAGAAGCGAGTATTTTGGAGTGTATGGGAGTGTTTGGGAGTGACTGTTTAGAAGGGAGTGTTTGGGAGTGTTTTGGTGTGTTTTGGAGTGTTTGGGAGTGTTTTGGCCTGTTTTGGAGTGTTTGGGAGTCACGGTTTAGAAGCGAGTGTTTGGGGGCTGTTTAGAAGCGAGTGTTTTGGAGTGTTTTGGAGAGCTTTGGCGTGTATGGGACAGTTATGAAGTTTTTTTTGTATGTTTTGGAGTGTTTTGGAGTGAGTGGTTAGGAGCGAGTGTTTTGGAGTGTTTTGGAGTGACTGTTTAGAAGCCAGTGTTTTGGAGTGAATGGGAGTGTTTGGGAGTGACTGTTTAGAAGCGAATGTTTGGGAGTGTTTGGGAGTGACTGCTTAGAAGCGAGTGTTTGGGAGTGTGTTTTGGTATGTTTTGGAGTCTTTTGGAGCGTTTTGGAGTGTTTTGGTGTTCTTTGGAGTGTCTGTTTAGAAGCGAGTGTTTTGGAGCGTTTTGGAGTGTTTCGGTGTGCTTTTGAGTTTTGGAGTGTTTTGGAGTGTTTTGGAGTGACTGTTTAGAAGCGAGTGTTTGGGAGTGTTTTGGCCTGTTTTGGAGTGTTTGGGAGTGACGGTTTAGAAGCGAGTGTTTGGGAGTGACGGTTTAGAAGCGAGTGTTTGGGAGTGACGGTTTAGAAGCGAGTGTTTGGGAGTGTTTTAGTGTGTTTTGGTGTGTTTTGGAGTGTTTGGGAGTGTTTCGGAGTGTCTTGTCCTATTTTGCAGTGTTCGGGAGTGACGGTTCAGAAGCGAGTGTTTGGGAGTGTTTGGGAGTGACTGTTTAGAAGCGAGTGTTTTGGAGTGTTTTGGTGTCTTTTGGAGTGTTTTGGAGCGTTTGGGCGAGTTTGGGACTGTTTTGGCCTGTTTTGGAGTGTTTGGGCGTGACGGTTTAGAAGCGAGTGTTTGGGGGTGTTTGGGAGTGACTGTTTAGAAGCGGGTGTTTTGGAGTGTTTTGGAGAGCTTTGGAGTGTATGGGACAGCTTTGGAGTTTTTTTTGTCTGTTTTGGAGTGTTTTGGAGTGAGTGGTTAGGAGCGAGTGTTTTGGAGTGTTTCGAAGTGTTTTGGCGTATTTATGAATGTTTTGGAGTGTTTCAGAGTGTTTTGGAGGGTTTCGGATTGAGTATTTAGGGGCGAGTGCTTGGGAGTGTTTTGTTCTGTTTTGGAGTGGTTAGGAGCGAGTGTTATGGAGTGTTTTGGAGTGTTTTGGAGTGTTTGGCAGTGACTGTTTAGAAGCGAGTGTTTGGGAGTGTTTTAGTGTGTTTTGGTGTGTTTTGGAGAGTTTTGGAGTGTTTGGGAGTGACGGTTTAGAAGCGCGTGCTTTAGAGTGTTTTGGAGCGTTTTGGAGTGTTTTGGTGTGCTTTGGAGTGTCTGTTTAGAAGCGAGTGTTTTGGAGCGTTTTGCAGTGTTTCGGTGTGCTTTTGAGTTTTGGAGTGTTTTGGAGTGCTTTGGAGTGTCTGTTTAGAAGCGAGTGTTTTGGAGTGTATGGGAGTGTTTGGGAGTAACTGTTTAGAAGCGAGTGTTTTGGAGTGTTTTGGTGTGTTTTTGGAGTGTTTTGGAGTGTTTGGGAGTGACTGTTTAGAAGCGAGTGTTTGGGAGTGTTTTGGTGTGTTTTTGGAGTGTTTTGGAGTGCTTGAGAGTGTTTCGGAGTGTTCTGGCCTGTTTTGGAGTGTTTGGGAGTGACGGTTTAGAAGCACGTGTTTGGTAGTGTTTGGGAGTGACTGTTTAGAAGCAAGTGTTTTGGAGTGTTTTGGAGAGCTTTGGAGTGTATGGGGCAGTTTTGGAGTTTTATTTTTCTGTTTTGGAGTGTTTTGTAGTGAGTGGTTAGGAGCGAGTGTTTTGGAGTGCTTCGGAGTGACTGTTTAGAAGCGAGTGTTTTGGTGTGTTTTGGTGTGTTTTGAAGTGTTTTGGAGTGTTTGGGAGTGACGGTTTAGAAGCGAGTGTTTGGAGTGTTTGGGAGTGACTCTTTAGAAGCGAGTGTTTGGGAGTGTTTTGGTGTGTTTTGGAGTGTTTGGGAGTGTTTGGGAGTGTTTCGGAGTGTTTTGGCCTATTTTGGAGTGTTCGGGAGTGACGGTTCAGAAGCGAGTGTTTGGGAGTGACTGTTTACATGCGAGTGTTTTGGAGTGTTTTGGTGTGTTTTGGAGTGTTTTGGAGCGTTTGGGCGAGATTGGGACTGTTTTGGCCTGTTTTGGAGTGTTTGGGCCTGACGGTTTAGAAGCGAGTGTTTGTGAGTGACTGTTTAGAAGCGAGTGTTTTGGAGAGCTTTGGAGTGTATGGGACAGCTTTGGAGTTTTTTTTTGCCTGTTTTGGAGTGTTTTGGAGTGAGTGGTTAGGAGCGAGTGACTTGCAGTGTTTTGGAGTGACTGTTTAGAAGCGAGTGATTTGGAGTGTTCTGGAAGGTTTCGGAGTGTATGGGACTGTTTTGGAGGGTTTGGGAGTGTGTTGGAGTGTATTGGAGTGAGTGTATAGCAGCGAGTGTTTTGATGTGTTTTGGACTGTTTTACAGTTTTCAGGTGTGTTTTGGAGTGTTTTGGAGTGTTTCGAAGTGTTTTGGCGTATTTATGACTGTTTTGGAGTGTTTCAGAGTGTTTTGGAGGGTTTCGGATTGAGTATTTAGGGGCGAGTGCTTGGGCGTGTTTTGTTCTGTTTTGGAGTGGTTAGGAGTGTTTGGGAGTGACGGTTTAGAAGCGAGTGTTTTGGAGTGTTCTGGAAGGTTTCGGAGTGTAAGGGACTGTTTTGGAGGGTTTGGGAGTGTGTTGGAGTGTGTTGCAGTGAGTGTATAGCAGCGAGTGTTTGGTGTGTTTTGGACTGTTTTACAGTTTTCTTGTGTGTTTTTGAGAGTTCTGGAGTGTTTCGAAGTGTTTTGGCGTATTTATGACTGTTTTGGAGTGTTTCAGAGTGTTTTGGAGGGTTTCGGATTGAGTATTTAGGGGCGAGTGCTTGGGAGTGTTTTGTTCTGTTTTGGAGTGGTTAGGAGCGAGTGTTTTGGAGTGTTTTGGAGTGTTTTAGAGTGCGTTGGTGTGTCTGTTTAGAAGTGAGTGTTTTGGAGTGTTTGGGAGTGTTTGGCAGTGACTGTTTAGAAGCGAGTGTTTGGGAGTGTTTTAGTGTGTTTTGGTATGTTTTGGAGTCTTTTGGAGCGTTTTGGAGTGTTTTGGTGTTCTTTGGAGTGTCTGTTTAGAAGCGAGAGTTTTGGAGCGTTTTGAAGTGTTTCGGTGTGCTTTTGTGTTTTGGAGTGTTTTGGAGTGCTTTGGAGTGTCTATTTAGAAGCGATTGTTTTGGAGTGTATGGGAGTGTTTGGGAGTGACTGTTTAGAAGGGAGTGTTTGGGAGTGTTTTGGTGTGTTTTGGAGTGTTTTGGAGTGTTTGGGAGTGTTTTGGCCTGTTTTGGAGTGTTTGGGAGTCACGGTTTAGAAGCGAGTGTTTGGGGGTGTTTGGGAGTGACTGTTTAGAAGCGAGTGTTTTGGAGTGTTTTGGAGAGCTTTGCAGTGTATGGGACTGTTATGGAGTTTTTTTTGTATGTTTTGGAGTGTTTTGGTTTATTTTGGTGTGTTTTGGCGTGTTTTGGAGTGCTTTGGAGTGTCTGTTTAGAAGCGAGTGTTTTGAAGTGTTTGGGAGTGACTGTTTAGAAGCGAGTGTTTGGGAGTGTTTTGGAGAGCTTTGGAGTGTATGGGGCAGTTTTGGAGTTTTATTTGTCTCTTTTGGAGTGTTTTGTAGTGAGTGGTTTGGAGCGAGTGTTTTGGAGTGCTTCGGAGTGACTGTTTAGAAGCGAGTGTTTTGGTGTGTTTTGAAGTGTTTTGGAGTGTTTGGGAGTGACGGTTTAGAAGCGAGTGTTTGGAGTGTTTGGGAGTGACTGTTTAGAAGCGAGTGTTTGGGAGTGTTTTGGTGTGTTTGGTGTGTTTTGGAGTGTTTGGGAGTGTTTCGGAGTGTTTCGGAGTATTTTGGCCTATTTTGGAGTGTTCGGGAGTGACGGTTCAGAAGCGAGTGTTTGGGAGTGACTGTTTAGATGCGAGTGTTTTGGAGTGTTTTGGTGTGTTTTGGAGTGTTTTGGAGCGTTTGGGCGAGATTGGGACTGTTTTGGCCTGTTTTGGAGTGTTTGGGCGTGACGGTTTAGAAGCGAGTGTTTGGGAGTGATTGTTTAGAAGCGAGTGTTTTGGAGAGCTTTGGAGTGTATGGGACAGCTTTGGAGTTTTTTTTGTCTGTTTTGGAGTGTTTTGGAGTGAGTGGTTAGGAGCGAGTGATTTGGAGTGTTTTGGAGTGACTGTTTAGAAGCGAGTGATTTGGAGTGTTCTGGAAGGTTTCGGAGTGCTTTGGAGTGTTTGGGAGTGACGGTTTAGAAGCGAGTGTTTGGTAGTGTTTGGGAGTGACTGTTTAGAAGCAAGTGTTTTGGAGTGTTTTGGAGAGCTTTGGAGTGTATGGGGCAGTTTTGGAGTTTTATTTGTCTGTTTTGGAGTGTTTTGTAGTGAGTGGTTAGGAGCGAGTGTTTTCGAGTGCTTCGGAGTGACTGTTTAGAAGCGAGGGTTTTGGTGTGTTTTGAAGTGTTTTGGAGTGTTTGGGAGTGACGGTTTAGAAGCGAGTGTTTGGGAGTGACTGCTTAGAAGCGAGTGTTTGGGAGTGTTTTGGAGAGCTTTGGAGTGTATGGGACAGCTTTGGAGTTTTTTTTGTGTTTTGGAGTTTTTTCGAGTGAGTGGTTAGGAGCGAGTGATTTGGAGTGTTTTGGAGTGATTGTTTAGACGCGAGTGTTTTGGAGTGTTCTGGAAGGTTTCGGAGTGAAAGGGACTGTTTTGGAGGGTTTGGGAGTGTGTTGGAGTGTGTTGCAGTGAGTGTATAGCAGCGAGTGTTTGGTGTGTTTTGGACTGTTTTACAGTTTTCTTGTGTGTTTTTGAGTGTTCTGGAGTGTTTCGAAGTGTTTTGGCGTATTTATGACTGTTTTGGAGTGTTTCAGAGTGTTTTGGAGGGTTTCGGATTGAGTATTTAGGGGCGAGTGCTTGGGAGTGTTTTGTTCTGTTTTGGAGTGGTTAGGAGCGAGTGTTTTGGAGTGTTTTGGAGTGTTTTAGAGTGCGTTAGTGTGTCTGTTTAGAAGTGAGTGTTTTGGAGTGTTTGGGAGTGTTTGGCACTGACTGTTTAGAAGCGAGTGTTTGGGAGTGTTTTAGTGTGTTTTGGTATGTTTTGGAGTCTTTTGGAGCGTTTTGGAGTGTTTTGGTGTTCTTTGGAGTGTCTGTTTAGAAGCGAGTGTTTTGGAGCGTTTTGGAGTGTTTCGGTGTGCTTTTGTGTTTTGGAGTGTTTTGGAGTGCTTTGGAGTGTCTATTTAGAAGCGAGTGTTTTGGAGTGTATGGGAGTGTTTGGGAGTGACTGTTTAGAAGGGAGTGTTTGGGAGTGTTTTGGTGTGTTTTGGAGTGTTTTGGAGTGTTTGGGAGTGTTTTGGCCTGTTTTGGAGTGTTTGGGAGTTACGGTTTAGAAGCGAGTGTTTGGGGGTGTTTGGGAGTGACTTTTTAGAAGCGAGTGTTTTGGAGTGTTTTGGAGAGCTTTGGAGTGTATGGGACTGTTATGGAGTTTTTTTGTATGTTTTGGAGTGTTTTGGTTTATTTTGGTGTGTTTTGGCGTGTTTTGGAGTGCTTTGGAGTGTCTGTTTAGAAGCGATTGTTTTGAAGTGTTTGGGAGTGACTGTTTAGAAGCGAGTGTTTGGGAGTGTTTGGTGTGTTTTGGTGTGTTGTTGGAGTGTTTTGGAGTGCTTGGGAGTGTTTCGGAGTGTTCTGGCCTGTTTTGGAGTGTTTGGGAGTGACGGTTTAGAAGCAAGTGTTTGGTAGTGTTTGGGAGTGACTGTTTGGAAGCAAGTGTTTTGGAGTGTTTTGGAGAGCTTTGGAGTGTATGGGGCAGTTTTGGAGTTTTTTTGTCTGTTTTGGAGTGTTTTGTAGTGCGTGGTTAGGAGCGAGTGTTTTGGAGTGCTTCGGAGTGACTGTTTAAAAGCGAGTGTTTTGGTGTGTTTTGGTGTGTTTTGAAGTGTTTTGGAGTGTTTTGGAGTGACGGTTTAGAAGCGAGTGTTTGGAGTGTTTGGGAGTGACTGTTTAGAAGCGAGTGTTTGGGAGTGTTTTGGTGTGTTTTGGTGTGTTTTGCAGTGTTTGGGAGTGTTTCGGAGTGTTTCGGAGTATTTTGGAGTGTTTGGGAGTTACGGTTTAGAAGCGAGTGTTTGGGGGTGTTTTGGAGAGCTTTGGAGTGTATGGGACAGTTATGGAGTTTTTTTTGTATGTTTTGGAGTGTTTTGGTTTATTTTGGTGTGGTTTGGCGTGTTTTGGAGTGCTTTGGAGTGCTTGGGAGTGTTTCCGAGTGTTTTGGCCTGTTTTGGAGTGTTTGGGAGTGACGGTTTAGATGCAAGTGTTTGGGAGTGACTGTTTAGAAGCAAGTGTTTTGGAGTGTTTTGGAGAGCTTTGGAGTGTATGGGGCAGTTTTGGAGTTTTATTTGTCTGTTTTGGAGTGTTTTGTAGTGAGTGGTTAGGAGCGAGTGTTTTGGAGTGCTTCGGAGTGACTGTTTAGAAGCGAGTGTTTGGGAGTGTTTTGGTGTGTTTTGGAGTGTTTGGGAGTGTTTGGGAGTGTTTCGGAGTGTTTTGGCCTATTTTGGAGTGTTCGGGAGTGACGGTTCAGAAGCGAGGGTTGGGAGTGTTTGGGAGTGACTGTTTAGAAGCGAGTGTTTTGGAGTGTTTTGGAGCGTTTGGGCGAGTCTGGGACTGTTTTGGCCTGTTTTGGAGTGTTTGGGCGTGACGGTTTAGAAGCGAGTGTTTGGGGGTGTTTGGGAGTGACTGTTTAGAAGCGAGTGTTTTGGAGTGTTTTGGAGAGCTTTGGAGTGTATGGGACAGCTTTGGAGTTTTTTTTGTCTGTTTTGGAGTGTTTTGGAGTGAGTGGTTAGGAGCGAGTGATTTGGAGTGTTTTGTAGTGACTGTTTAGAAGCGAGTGATTTGGAGTGTTCTGGAAGGTTTCGGAGTGTATGGGACTGTTTTGGAGGGTTTGGGAGTGTGTTGGAGTGTATTGGAGTGAGTGTATAGCAGCGAGTGTTTTGGTGTGTTTTGGACTGTTTTACAATTTTCAGGTGTGTTTTGGAGTGTTTTGGAGTGTTTCGAAGTGTTTTGGCGTATTTATGACTGTTTTGGAGTGTTTCAGAGTGTTTTGGAGGGTTTCGGATTGAGTATTTAGGGGCGAGTGCTTGGGAGTGTTTTGTTCTGTTTTGGAGTGGTTAGGAGCGAGTGTTATGGAGTGTTTTGGAGTGTTTTGGAGTGTTTGGCAGTGACTGTTTAGAAGCGAGTGTTTGGGAGTGTTTTAGTGTGTTTTGGTGTGTTTTGGAGAGTTTTGGAGTGTTTGGGAGTGACGGTTTAGAAGCGAGTGTTTTGGAGCGTTTTGCAGTGTTTCGGTGTGCTTTTGAGTTTTGGAGTGTTTTGGAGGGCTTTGAAGTGTCTGTTTAGAAGCGAGTGTTTTGGAGTGTATGGGAGTGTTTGGGAGTAACTGTTTAGAAGCGAGTGTTTGGGAGTGTTTTGGTGTGTTTTGGAGTGTTTGGGAGTGTTTGGGAGTGTTTCGGAGTGTTTTGGCCTATTTTGGAGTGTTCGGGAGTGACGGTTCAGAAGCGAGGGTTTGGGCGTGTTTGGGAGTGACTGTTTAGAAGCGAGTGTTTTGGAGTGTTTTGGAGCGTTTGGGCGAGTCTGGGACTGTTTTGGCCTGTTTTGGAGTGTTTGGGCGTGACGGTTTAGAAGCGAGTGTTTGGGGGTGTTTGGGAGTGACTGTTTAGAAGCGAGTGTTTTGGAGTGTTTTGGAGCGCTTTGGAGTGTATGGGACAGCTTTGGAGTTTTTTTTGTCTGTTTTGGAGTGTTTTGGAGTGAGTGGTTAGGAGCGAGTGATTTGGAGTGTTTTGTAGTGACTGTTTAGAAGCGAGTGATTTGGAGTGTTCTGGAAGGTTTCGGAGTGTATGGGACTGTTTTGGAGGGTTTGGGAGTGTGTTGGAGTGTATTGGAGTGAGTGTATAGCAGAGAGTGTTTTGGTGTGTTTTGGACTGTTTTACAATTTTCAGGTGTGTTTTGGAGTGTTTTGGAGTGTTTCGAAGTGTTTTGGCGTATTTATGACTGTTTTGGAGTGTTTCAGAGTGTTTTGGAGGGTTTCGGATTGAGTATGTAGGGGCGAGTGCTTGGGAGTGTTTTGTTCTGTTTTGGAGTGGTTAGGAGCGAGTGTTATGGAGTGTTTTGGAGTGTTTTGGAGTGTTTGGCAGTGACTGTTTAGAAGCGAGTGTTTGGGAGTGTTTTAGTGTGTTTTGGTGTGTTTTGGAGAGTTTTGGTGTGTTTGGGAGTGACGGTTTAGAAGCGCGTGCTTTAGAGTGTTTTGGAGCGTTTTGCAGTGTTTCGGTGTGCTTTTGAGTTTTGGAGTGTTTTGGAGTGCTTTGGAGTGTCTGTTTAGAAGCGAGTGTTTTGGAGTGTATGGGAGTGTTTGGGAGTAACTGTTTAGAAGCGAGTGTTTTGGAGTGTTTTGGAGTGCTTTGGAGTGTCTGTTTAGAAGCGAGTGTTTTGGAGTGTATGGGAGTGTTTGGGAGTAACTGTTTAGAAACGAGTGTTTGGGAGTGTTTTGGAGAACTTTGGAGTGTATGGGACAATTTTGGAGTGTTTTGGAATGTTTTGGAGTGTTTTGGAGTGTGTGCTTAGAAGCGAGTGTTCTGGAGTGTTTTGGCCTGTTTTGGAGTGTTTGGGAGTGACTGTTTAGAAGCGAGTGTTTTGGAGTGTTTTGGAGGGTTTCGGATTGAGTATTTAGGGGCGAGTGCTTGGGACTGTTTTTTTCTGTTTTGGATTGGTTAGGGGCGAGTGTTTTGGAGTGTTATTGAGTGTTTTGGAGTATGTGCTTAGAAGCCAGTGTTTTGGAGTGTTTTGGAGTGATTTGGTGTGCTTTGGAGTGCTTTTGAGTGCTTTGGAGCGTTTTGGAGCGTTTTGGTGAGCTTTTGAGTTTTGGAGCGTTTTGGAGTGTTTTGGTGTGCTTTGGAGCCTTTTGGAGCGTTTCGGTGTGCTTTTGAGTTTTGGAGTGTTTTGGCGTGTTTTGGAGTGCTTTGGAGTGTCTGTTTAGAAGCGAGTGTTTTGAAGTGTTTGGGAGTGTTTGGGAGTGACGGTTTAGAAGCGAGTGTTTGGTAGTGTTTGGGAGTGACTGTTTAGAAGCAAGTGTTTTGGAGTGTTTTGGAGAGCTTTGGAGTGTATGGGGCAGTTTTGGAGTTTTATTTGTCTGTTTTGGAGTGTTTTGTAGTGAGTGGTTAGGAGCGAGTGTTTTGGAGTGCTTTGGAGTGACTGTTTAGAAGCGAGTGTTTTGGTGTGTTTTGGTGTGTTTTGAAGTGTTTTGGAGTGTTTGGGAGTGACGGTTTAGAAGCGAGTGTTTGGAGTGTTTGGGAGTGACTGTTTAGAAGCGAGTGTTTGGGAGTGTTTTGGTGTGTTTTGGTGTGTTTTGGAGTGTTTGGGAGTGTTTCGGAGTGTTTCGGAGTATTTTGGCCGTTTTTGGAGTGTTCGGGAGTGACGGTTCAGAAGCGAGTGTTTGGGAGTGACTGTTTAGATGCGAGTGTTTTGGAGTGTTTTGGTGTGTTTTGGAGTGTTTTGGAGCGTTTGGGCGAGATTGGGACTGTTTTGGCCTGTTTTGGAGTGTTTGGGCGTGACGGTTTAGAAGCGAGTGTTTGGGAGTGACTGTTTAGAAGCGAGTGTTTTGGAGTGTTTTGGAGAGCTTTGGAGTGTATGGGACAGCTTTGGAGTTTTTTTTGTCTGTTTTGGAGTGTTTTGTAGTGATTGGTTAGGAGCGAGTGTTTTGGAGTGCTTCGGAGTGACTGTTTAGAAGCGAGTGTTTTGGTGTGTTTTGGTGTGTTTTGAAGTGTTTTGGAGTGTTTAGTAGTGACGGTTTAGAAGCGAGTGTTTGGAGTGTTTGGGAGTGACTGTTTAGAAGCGAGTGTTTGGGAGTGTTTTGGTGTGTTTGGGAGTGTTTCGGAGTGTTTTGGCCTATTTTGGAGTGTTCGGGAGTGACGGTTCAGAAGCGAGGGTTTGGGAGTGTTTGGGAGTGACTGTTTAGAAGCGAGTGTTTTGGAGTGTTTTGGAGCGTTTGGGCGAGTCTGGGACTGTTTTGGCCTGTTTTGGAGTGTTTGGGCGTGACGGTTTAGAAGCGAGTGTTTGGGAGTGTTTGGGAGTGACTGTTTAGAAGCGAGTGATTTGGAGTGTTCTGGAAGGTTTCGGAGTGTATGGGACTGTTTTGGAGGGTTTGGGAGTGTGTTGGAGTGTATTGGAGTGAGTGTATAGCAGAGAGTGTTTTGGTGTGTTTTGGACTGTTTTACAATTTTCAGGTGTGTTTTGGAGTGTTTTGGAGTGTTTCGAAGTGTTTTGGCGTATTTATGACTGTTTTGGAGTGTTTCAGAGTGTTTTGGAGGGTTTCGGATTGAGTATGTAGGGGCGAGTGCTTGGGAGTGTTTTGTTCTGTTTTGGAGTGGTTAGGAGCGAGTGTTATGGAGTGTTTTGGAGTGTTTTGGAGTGTTTGGCAGTGACTGTTTAGAAGCGAGTGTTTGGGAGTGTTTTAGTGTGTTTTGGTGTGTTTTGGAGAGTTTTGGAGTGTTTGGGAGTGACGGTTTAGAAGCGCGTGCTTTAGAGTGTTTTGGAGCGTTTTGCAGTGTTTCGGTGTGCTTTTGAGTTTTGGGTGTTTTGGAGTGCTTTGGAGTGTCTGTTTAGAAGCGAGTGTTTTGGAGTGTATGGGAGTGTTTGGGAGTAACTGTTTAGAAGCGAGTGTTTTGGAGTGTTTTGGAGTGCTTTGGAGTGTCTGTTTAGAAGCGAGTGTTTTGGAGTGTATGGGAGTGTTTGGGAGTAACTGTTTAGAAGCGAGTGTTTGGGAGTGTTTTGGAGAACTTTGGAGTGTATGGGACAATTTTGGAGTGTTTTGGAATGTTTTGGAGTGTTTTTGAGTGTGTGCTTAGAAGCGAGTGTTCTGGAGTGTTTTGGCCTGTTTTGGAGTGTTTGGGAGTGACTGTTTAGAAGCGAGTGTTTTGGAGTGTTTTGGAGGGTTTCGGATTGAGTATTTAGGGGCGAGTGCTTGGGACTGTTTTTTTCTGTTTTGGATTGGTTAGGGGCGAGTGTTTTGGAGTGTTTTTGAGTGTTTTGGAGTATGTGCTTAGAAGCCAGTGTTTTGGAGTGTTTTGGAGTGATTTGGTGTGCTTTGGAGTGCTTTTGAGTGCTTTGGAGCGTTTTGGAGCGTTTTGGTGAGCTTTTGAGTTTTGGAGCGTTTTGGAGTGTTTTGGTGTGCTTTGGAGCCTTTTGGAGCGTTTCGGTGTGCTTTTGAGTTTTGGAGTGTTTTGGCGTGTTTTGGAGTGCTTTGGAGTGTCTGTTTAGAAGCGAGTGTTTTGAAGTGTTTGGGAGTGTTTGGGAGTGACGGTTTAGAAGCGAGTGTTTGGTAGTGTTTGGGAGTGACTGTTTAGAAGCAAGTGTTTTGGAGTGTTTTGGAGAGCTTTGGAGTGTATGGGGCAGTTTTGGAGTTTTATTTGTCTGTTTTGGAGTGTTTTGTAGTGAGTGGTTAGGAGCGAGTGTTTTGGAGTGCTTTGGAGTGACTGTTTAGAAGCGAGTGTTTTGGTGTGTTTTGGTGTGTTTTGAAGTGTTTTGGAGTGTTTGGGAGTGACGGTTTAGAAGCGAGTGTTTGGAGTGTTTGGGAGTGACTGTTTAGAAGCGAGTGTTTGGGAGTGTTTTGGTGTGTTTTGGTGTGTTTTGGAGTGTTTGGGAGTGTTTCGGAGTGTTTCGGAGTATTTTGGCCGTTTTTGGAGTGTTCGGGAGTGACGGTTCAGAAGCGAGTGTTTGGGAGTGACTGTTTAGATGCGAGTGTTTTGGAGTGTTTTGGTGTGTTTTGGAGTGTTTTGGAGCGTTTGGGCGAGATTGGGACTGATTTGGCCTGTTTTGGAGTGTTTGGGCGTGACGGTTTAGAAGCGAGTGTTTGGGAGTGACTGTTTAGAAGCGAGTGTTTTGGAGTGTTTTGGAGAGCTTTGGAGTGTATGGGACAGCTTTGGACTTTTTTTTGTCTGTTTTGGAGTGTTTTGTAGTGATTGGTTAGGAGCGAGTGTTTTGGAGTGCTTCGGAGTGACTGTTTAGAAGCGAGTGTTTTGGTGTGTTTTGGTGTGTTTTGAAGTGTTTTGGAGTGTTTGGGAGTGACGGTTTAGAAGCGAGTGTTTGGAGTGTTTGGGAGTGACTGTTTAGAAGCGAGTGTTTGGGAGTGTTTTGGTGTGTTTTGGAGTGTTTGGGAGTGTTTGGGAGTGTTTCGGAGTGTTTTGGCCTATTTTGGAGTGTTCGGGAGTGACGGTTCAGAAGCGAGGGTTTGGGAGTGTTTGGGAGTGACTGTTTAGAAGCGAGTGTTTTGGAGTGTTTTGGAGCGTTTGGGCGAGTCTGGGACTGTTTTGGCCTGTTTTGGAGTGTTTGGGCGTGACGGTTTAGAAGCGAGTGTTTGGGGGTGTTTGGGAGTGACTGTTTAGAAGCGAGTGTTTTGGAGTGTTTTGGAGCGCTTTGGAGTGTATGGGACAGCTTTGGAGTTTTTTTTGTCTGTTTTGGAGTGTTTTGGAGTGAGTGGTTAGGAGCGAGTGATTTGGAGTGTTTTGTAGTGACTGTTTAGAAGCGAGTGATTTGGAGTGTTCTGGAAGGTTTCGGAGTGTATGGGACTGTTTTGGAGGGTTTGGGAGTGTGTTGGAGTGTATTGGAGTGAGTGTATAGCAGAGAGTGTTTTGGTGTGTTTTGGACTGTTTTACAATTTTCAGGTGTGTTTTGGAGTGTTTTGGAGTGTTTCGAAGTGTTTTGGCGTATTTATGACTGTTTTGGAGTGTTTCAGAGTGTTTTGGAGGGTTTCGGATTGAGTATTTAGGGGCGAGTGCTTGGGAGTGTTTTGTTCTGTTTTGGAGTGGTTGGGAGCGAGTGTTATGGAGTGTTTTGGAGTGTTTTGGAGTGTTTGGCAGTGACTGTTTAGAAGCGAGTGTTTGGGAGTGTTTTAGTGTGTTTTGGTGTGTTTTGGAGAGTTTTGGAGTGTTTGGGAGTGACGGTTTAGAAGCGCGTGCTTTAGAGTGTTTTGGAGCGTTTTGGAGTGTTTCGGTGTGCTTTTGAGTTTTGGAGTGTTTTGGAGTGTTTTTGAGTGTTTTGGAGTATGTGCTTAGAAGCCAGTGTTTTGGAGTGTTTTGGAGTGATTTGGTGTGCTTTGGAGTGCTTTTGAGTGCTTTGGAGCGTTTTGGAGCGTTTTGGTGAGCTTTTGAGTTTTGGAGCGTTTTGGAGTGTTTTGGTGTGCTTTGGAGCCTTTTGGAGCGTTTCGGTGTGCTTTTGAGTTTTGGAGTGTTTTGGCGTGTTTTGGAGTGCTTTGGAGTGTCTGTTTAGAAGCGAGTGTTTTGAAGTGTTTGGGAGTGTTTGGGAGTGACGGTTTAGAAGCGAGTGTTTGGTAGTGTTTGGGAGTGACTGTTTAGAAGCAAGTGTTTTGGAGTGTTTTGGAGAGCTTTGGAGTGTATGGGGCAGTTTTGGAGTTTTATTTGTCTGTTTTGGAGTGTTTTGTAGTGAGTGGTTAGGAGCGAGTGTTTTGGAGTGCTTTGGAGTGACTGTTTAGAAGCGAGTGTTTGGGAGTGTTTTGGTGTGTTTTGGTGTGTTTTGGAGTGTTTGGGAGTGATTGGGAGTGTTTCGGAGTGTTTTGGCCTATTTTGGAGGGTTCGGGAGTGACGGTTCAGAAGCGAGTGTTTGGGAGTGTTTGGGAGTGACTGTTTAGAAGCGAGTGTTTTGGGAGTGTTTTGGTGTGTTTTGGAGTGTTTTGGAGCGTTTGGGCGAGTTTGGGACTGTTTTGGCCTTTTGGAGTGTTTGGGCGTGACGGTTTAAAAGCGAGTGTTTGGGGGTGTTTGGGAGTGACTGTTTAGAAGCAAGTGTTTTGGAGTGTTTTGGAGAGCTTTGGAGTGTATGGGACAGCTTTGGAGTTTTTTTTGTCTGTTTAGGAGTGTTTTGTAGTGAGTGGTTAGGAGCGAGTGATTTGGAGTGTTTTGTAGTGACTGCTTAGAAGCGAGTGATTTGGAGTGTTCTGGAAGGTTTCGGAGTGTATGGGACTGTTTTGGAGGGTTTGGGAGTGTGTTGGAGTGTATTGGAGAGAGTTTATAGCAGCGAGTGTTTTGGTGTGTTTTGGACTGTTTTATAGTTTTCAGGTGTTTGTTTTGGAGTGTTTTGGAGTGTTTCGAAGTGTTTCGGCGTATTTATGACTGTTTTGGAGTGTTTCAGAGTGTTTTGGAGGGTTTCGGATTGAGTATTTAGGGGCGAGTGCTTGGGAGTGTTTTGTTCTGTTTTGGAGTGTTTAGGAGCGAGTGTTATGGAGTGTTTTGGAGTGTTTAGGAGTGTTTGGCAGTGACTGTTTAGAAGCGAGTGTTTGGGAGTGTTTTAGTGTGTTTTGGTGTGTTTTGTAGTGTTTTGGAGTGTTTGGGAGTGACGGTTTAGAAGCGCGTGCTTTAGAGTGTTTTGGAGCGTTTTGGAGTGTTTTGGTGTGCTTTGGAGTGTCTGTTTAGAAGCGAGTGTTTTGGAGCGTTTTGCAGTGTTTCGGTGTGCTTTTGAGTTTTGGAGTGTTTTGGAGTGCTTTGGAGTGTCTGTTTAGAAGCGAGTGTTTTGGAGTGTATGGGAGTGTTTGGGAGTAACTGTTTAGAAGCGAGTGTTTTGGAGTGTTTTGGAGGGTTTCGGATTGAGTATTTAGGGGCGAGTGCTTGGGAGTGTTTTGTTCTGTTTTGGAGTGGTTAGGAGCGAGTGTTATGGAGTGTTTTGGAGTGTTTAGGAGTGTTTGGCAGTGACTGTTTAGAAGCGAGTGTTTGGGAGTGTTTTAGTGTGTTTTGGTGTGTTTTGTAGTGTTTTGGAGTGTTTGGGAGTGACGGTTTAGAAGCGCGTGCTTTAGAGTGTTTTGGAGCGTTTTGGAGTGTTTTGGTGTGCTTTGGAGTGTCTGTTTAGAAGCGAGTGTTTTGGAGCGTTTTGCAGTGTTTCGGTGTGCTTTTGAGTTTTGGAGTGTTTTGGAGTGCTTTGGAGTGTCTGTTTAGAAGCGAGTGTTTTGGAGTGTATGGGAGTGTTTGGGAGTAACTGTTTAGAAGCGAGTGTTTTGGAGTGTTTTGGAGTGCTTTGGAGTGTCTGTTTAGAAGCGAGTGTTTTGGAGTGTATGGGAGTGTTTGGGAGTAATTGTTTAGAAGCGAGTGTTTGGGAGTGTTTTGGAGAACTTTGGAGTGTATGGGACAATTTTGGAGTGTTTTGGAATGTTTTGGAGTGTTTTGGAGTGTGTGCTTAGAAGAGAGTGTTCTGGAGTGTTTTGGCCTGTTTTGGAGTGTTTGGGAGTGACTGTTTAGAAGCGAGTGTTTTGGAGTGTTTTGGAGGGTTTCGGATTGAGTATTTAGGGGCGAGTGCTTGGGACTGTTTTTTTCTGTTTTGGATTGGTTAGGGGCGAGTGTTTTGGAGTGTTTTTGAGTGTTTTGGAGTATGTGCTTAGAAGCCAGTGTTTTGGAGTGTTCTGGAGTGATTTGGTGTGCTTTGGAGTGCTTTTGAGTGTTTTGGAGCGTTTTGGAGCGTTTTGGTGAGCTTTTGAGTTTTGGAGCGTTTTGGAGAGTTTTGGTGCGCTTTGGAGTCTTTTGGAGCGTTTCGGTGTGCTTTTGAGTTTTGGAGTGTTTTGGCGTGTTTTGGAGTGCTTTGGAGTGTCTGTTTAGAAGCGAGCGTTTTGAAGTGTTTGGGAGTGACGGTTTAGAAGCGAGTGTTTGGTAGTGTTTGGGAGTGACTGTTTAGAAGCAAGTGTTTTGGAGTGTTTTGGAGAGTTTTGGAGTGTATGGGGCAGTTTTGGAGTTTTATTTGTCTGTTTTGGAATGTTTTGTAGTGAGTGGTTAGGAGCGAGTGTTTTGGAGTGCTTCGGAGTGACTGTTTAGAAGCGAGTGTTTTGGTGTGTTTTGAAGTGTTTTGGAGTGTTTGGGAGTGACGGTTTAGAAGCGAGTGTTTGGACTGTTTGGGAGTGACTGTTTAGAAGCGAGTGTTTGGGAGTGTTTTGGTGTGTTTTGGTGTGTTTTGGAGTGTTTGGGAGTGACTGTTTAGAAGCGAGTGTTTGGGAGTGTTTTGGTGTGTTTTGGCCTATTTTGGAGTGTTCGGGAGTGACGGTTCAGAAGCGAGTGTTTGGGAGTGACTGTTTAGAAACGAGTGTTTTGGAGTGTTTTGGTGTGTTTTGGAGTGTTTTCGAGCGTTTGGGCGAGTTTGGGATTGTTTTGGCCTGTTTTGGAGTGTTTGGGCGTGACGGTTTAGAAGCGAGTGTTTGGGGGTGTTTGGGAGTGACTGTTTAGAAGCGAGTGTTTTGGAGAGCTTTGGAGTGTATGGGACAGCTTTGGAGTTTTTTTTGTCTGTTTTGGAGTGTTTTGGAGTGAGTGGTTAGGAGCGAGTGATTTGGAGTGTTTTGGAGTGACTGTTTAGAAGCGAGTGATTTGGAGTGTTCTGGAAGGTTTCGGAGTGTTTTGGAGTGTTTGGGAGTGACGGTTTAGAAGCGAGTGTTTGGTAGTGTTTGGGAGTGACTGTTTAGAAGCAAGTGTTTTATAGTGTTTTGGAGAGCTTTGGAGTGTATGGGGCAGTTTTGGAGTTTTATTTGTCTGTTTTGGAGTGTTTTGTAGTGAGTGGTTAGGAGCGAGAGTTTTGGAGTGCTTCGGAGTGACTGTTTAGAAGCGAGTGTTTTGGTGTGTTTTGAAGTGTTTTGGAGTGTTTGGGAGTGACGGTTTAGGAGCGAGCGTTTGGGAGTGACTGCTTAGAAGCGCGTGTTTGGGAGTGTTTTGGAGAGCTTTGGAGTGTATGGGACAGCTTTGGGAGTTTTTTTGTGTTTTGGAGTTTTTTCGAGTGAGTGGTTAGGAGCGAGTGATTTGGAGTGTTTTGGAGTGACTGTTTAGAAGCGAGTGTTTTGGAGTGTTCTGGAAGGTTTCGGAGTGTAAGGGACTGTTTTGGAGGGTTTGGGAGTGTGTTGGAGTGTGTTGGAGTGAGTGTATAGCAGCGAGTGTTTGGTATGTTTTGGACTGTTTTACAGTTTTCTTGTGTGTTTTTGAGTGTTCTGGAGTGTTTCGAAGTGTTTTGGCGTATTGATGACTGTTTTGGAGTGTTTCAGAGTGTTTTGGAGGGTTTCGGATTGAGTATTTAGGGGCGAGTGCTTGGGAGTGTTTTGTTCTGTTTTGGAGTGGTTAGGAGCGAGTGTTTTGGAGTGTTTTGGAGTGTTTTAGAGTGCGTTGGTGTGTCTGTTTAGAAGTGAGTGTTTTGGAGTGTTTGGGAGTGTTTCGCAGTGACTGTTTAGAAGCGAGTGTTTGGGAGTGTTTTAGTGTGTTTTGGTATGTTTTGGAGTCTTTTGGAGCGTTTTGGAGTGTTTCGGTGTGCTTTTGAGTATTGGAGTGTTTTGGAGTGCTTTGGAGTGTCTGTTTAGAAGCGAGTGTTTTGGAGTGTATGGGAGTGTTTGGGAGTGACTGTTTAGAAGCGAGTGTTTGGGAGTGTTTTGGTGTGTTTTGGAGTGTTTTGGAGTGTTTGGGAGTGACGGTTTAGAAGCGAGTGTTTGAGAGTGTTTTGGAGTGACTGTTTAGAAGCGAGTGTTTTGGAGTGTTCTGGAAGGTTTCGGAGTGTATGGGACTGTTTTGGAGTTTTATTTGTCTGTTTTGGAGTGTATTGGAGTGAGTGGTTAGGAGCAAGTGTTTTGGAGTGTTTCGGAGTGACTGTTTAGAAGCGAGTGTTTGGGAGTGTTTTGATGTGTTTTGGAGTGTTTTGGAGCGTTTGGGCGTGTTTGGGACTGTTTTGGCCTGTTTTGGAGTGTTTGGGAGTGACGGTTTAGAAGCGAGTGTTTGGGGGTGTTTGGGAGTGACTGTTTCGAAGCGAGTGTTTTGGAGTGTTTTGGAGAGCTTTGGAGTGTATGGGACAGCTTTGGAGTTTTTTTGTGTTTGGAGTTTTTTCGAGTGAGTGGTTAGGAGCGAGTGATTTGGAGTGTTTTGGAGTGACTGTTTAGAAGCGAGTGTTTGGAGTGTTTGGGAGTGTTTGGCAGTGACTGTTTAGAAGCGAGTGTTTGGGAGTGTTTTAGTGTGTTTTGGTATGTTTTGGAGTCTTTTGGAGCGTTTTGGAGTGTTTTGGTGTTCTTTGGAGTGTCTGTTTAGAAGCGAGTGTTTTGGAGCGTTTTGGAGTGTTTCGGTGTGCTTTTGAGTTTTGGAGTGTTTTTGGGTGTTTTGGAGTGCTTTGGAGTGTCTGTTTAGAAGCGAGTGTTTTGGAGTGTATGGGAGTGTTTGGGAGTGACTGTTTAGAAGCGAGTGTTTGGGAGTGTTTTGGTGTGTTTTGGAGTGTTTTGGAGTATTTGGGAGTGACGGTTTAGAAGCGAATGTTTGAGAATGTTTGGGAGTGACTGTTTAGAAGCGAGTGTTTTGGAGTGAGTGGTTAGGAGCGAGTGTTTTGGAGTGTTTTGGAGTGACTGTTTAGAAGCCAGTGTTTTGGAGTGTTCTGGAAGGTGTCGGAGTGTATGGGACTGTTTTGGAGGGTTTGGGAGTGTGTTGGAGTGTGTTGGAGTGAGTGTATAGCAGCGAGTGGTTTGTTGCGTTTTGGACTGTTTTACAGTTTTCAGGTGTGTTTTTGATTGTTTTGGAGGGTTTCGGATTGAGTAATTAGGGGAAAGTGCTAGGGGAGTGTTTTGTTCTGTTTTGGAGTGATTAGGAGCGAGTGTTTTGGAGTGTTTTGGAGTGTTTGCTTAGAAGCTAGTGTTTAAGAGTGTTTTGGAGCGTTTAGGTACGCTTTTGTGGTTTGCAGCGTTTTGGAATGTTTTGGTGTGCTTTGGAGTGTTTTGCAGCGTTTCGGTGTGCTTTTGAGTTTTGGATGTTTTGGAGTGCTTTGGAGTGTCTGTTTAGAAGCGAGTGTTTTGGAGTGAATGGGAGTGTTTGGGAGTGACTGTTTAGAAGCGAATGTTTGGGAGTGTTTTGGTGTGTTTTGGAGTGTTTTGGAGTGTTTCGACGTGTTTTGGCGTATTTATGACTGTTTTGGAGTGTTTCAGAGTGTTTTGGAGGGTTTCGGATTGTGTATTTAGGGGCGTGTGCTTGGGAGTGTTTTGTTCTGTTTTGGAGTGGTTAGGAGCGAGTGTTTTGGAGTGTTTCGGAGTGCGTTGGAGTGTCTGTTTAGAAGCGAGTGTTTTGGAGTGTTTGGGAGTGTTTTAGTGTGTTTTGGTGTGTTTTGGAGTGTTTTGGAGTGTTTGGGAGTGACGGTTTAGAAGCGCGTGCTGAGTGAGTGTTTTGGAGTGTTTTGGTGTGCTTTGGAGTGTCTGTTTAGAAGCGAGTGTTTTGGAGCGTTTTGGAGTGTTTCGGTGTGCTTTTGAGTTTTGGAGTGTTTTGGAGTGCTTTGGAGGGCTTTGGAGTTTCTATTTAGAAGCGAGTGTTTTGGAGTGTATGGCAGTGTTTGGGAGTGACTGTTTAGAAGGGAGTGTTTGGGAGTATTTTGGTGTATTTTGGAGTGTTTTGGAGTGTTTGGAGTGACGGTTTAGAAGCGCGTGTTTTGGAGCGTTTTGGAGTGTTTTGGTGTGCTCTGGAGTGTCTGTTTAGAAGCTAGTGTTTTGGAGGGTTTTGGAGTGTTTCCGTGTGATTTTGAGTTTTGGAGTGTTTTGGAGTGTTTTGGAGTGTTGGAGTGTCTGTTTAGAAGCGAGTGTTTTGGAGTGTATGGGAGTGTTTGGGAGTGACTGTTTAGAAGGGAGTGTTTTGGAGTGTTTTGGAGTGTTTTGGAGTGTTTGGGAGTGTTTTGGCCTGTTTTGGAGTGTTTGGGAGTCACGGTTTAGAAGCGAGAGTTTGGGGGTGTTTGGGAGTGACTGTTTAGAAGCGAGTGTTTTGGAGTGTTTTGGAGAGCTTTGGAGTGTATGGGACAGTTATGGAGTTTTTTTTGTATGTTTTGGAGTGTTTTGGAGTGAGTGGTTAGGAGCGAGTGTTTTGGAGTGTTTTGGAGTGACTGTTTAGAAGCCAGTGTTTTGGAGTGAATGGGAGTGTTTGGGAGTGACTGTTTAGAAGCGAATGTTTGGGAGTGTTTTGGAGTGACTGTTTAGAAGCGAGTGTTTGGGAGTGCTTTGGCCTGTTTTGGAGTGTTTGGGAGTGACGGTTTAGAAGCGAGTGTTTGGGAGTGACGGTTTAGAAGCGAGTGTTTGGGAGTGACTGCTTAGAAGCGAGTGTTTGGGAGTGTTTTGGTGTATTATGGTGTGTTTTGGCGTGTTTTGGAGTGCTTTGGCGTGTCTCTTTAGAAGCGAGTGTTTTGAAGTGTTTTGGAGTGTTTGGGAGTGACGGTTTAGAAGCAAGTGTTTGGTAGTGTTTTGGAGCGTTTTGGAGTGTTTTGGTGTGCTTTGGAGTGTCTGTTTAGAAGCGAGTGTTTTGGAGCGTTTTGCAGTGTTTCGGTGTGCTTTTGAGTTTTGGAGTGTTTTGGAGTGCTTTGGAGTGTCTGTTTAGAAGCAAGTGTTTTGGAGTGTATGGGAGTGTTTGGGAGTAACTGTTTAGAAGCGAGTGTTTGGGAGTATTTTGGAGAACTTTGGAGTGTATGGGACAATTTTGGAGTGTTTTGGAATGTTTTGGAGTGTTTTGGAGTGTGTGCTTAGAAGCGAGTGTTCTGCAGTGTTTTGGCCTGTTTTGGAGTGTTTGGGAGTGACTGTTTAGAAGCGAGTGTTTTGGAGTGTTTTGGAGGGTTTCGGATTGAATGTTTAGGGGCGAGTGCTTGGGACTGTTTTGGAGTGTTTTTTTCTGTTTTGGGTTGGTTAGGAGCGAGTGTTTTGGAGTGTTTTGGAGTGATTTGGTGTGCTTTGGAGTGCTTTTGAGTGTTTTGGATCGTTTTGGAGCGTTTTGGTGAGCTTTTGAGTTTTGGAGCGTTTTGGAGTGTTTTGGTGTGCTTTGGAGTCTTTTGGAGCGTTTCGGTGTGCTTTTGAGTTTTGGAGTGTTTTGCCCTGTTTTGGAGTGCTTTGGAGTGTCTGTTTAGAAGCGAGTGTTTGGGAGTGTTTGGGAGTGACTGTTTAAAAGCGAGTGTTTGGGAGTGTTTTCGAGTGACTGTTTAGAAGCGAGAGTTTCACAGTGTTTTGGAGGGTATCGGATTGAGTATTTAGGGGCGAGTGCTTGGGAGTGTTTTGTTCTGATTTGGAGTGGTTAGGAGCGAGTGTTTTGGAGTGTTTTGGAGTGTTTTAGAGTGCGTTAATGTGTCTGTTTAGAAGTGAGTGTTTGGGAGTGTTTGGCAGTGACTGTTTAGAAGCGAGTGTTTGGGAGTGTTTTGGTGTGTTTTGGTGTGTTTTTGGAGTGTTTTGGAGTGCTTGGGAGTGTTTCGGAGTGTTTTGGCCTGTTTTGGAGTGTTTGGGAGTGACGGTTTAGAAGCAAGTGTTTGGTAGTGTTTTGGAGCGTTTTGGAGTGTTTTGGTGTGCTTTTGAGTTTTGGAGTGTTTTGGAGTGCCAGTTTAGAAGCGAGTGTTTTGGAGTGTATGGGAGTGTTTGGGAGTAACTGTTTAGAAGTGAGTGTTTGGGAGTGTTTTGGAGAACTTTGGAGTGTATGGGACAATTTTGGAGTGTTTTGGAATGTTTTGGAGTGTTTTGGAGTGTGTGCTTAGAAGCGAGTGTTCTGGAGTGTTTTGGCCTGTTTTGTAGTGTTTGGGAGTGACTGTTTAGAAGCGAGTGTTTTGGGGTGTTTTGGTGTGTTTGGGAGTGTTTCGGAGTGTTTCGGCCTATTTTGCAGTGTTCGCGAGTGACGGTTCAGAAGCGAGTGTTTGGGAGTGTTTGCGAGTGACTGTTTAGAAGCAAGTGTTTTGGAGTGTTTTGGAAAGCTTTGGAGTGTTTGGGGCAATTTTGGAGTTTTATTTGTCTGTTTTGGAGTGTTTTGGAGTGATTGGTTAGGAGCGCGTGTTTTGGAGTGTTTCGGAGTGACGGTTTAGAAGCGAGTGTTTGGTAGTGTTTGGGAGTGACTGTTTAGAAGCAAGTGCTTGGGAGTGTTTTGGAGCGTTTGGGAGTGTTTGGGAGTGTTTTGGCCTGTTTTGGAGTGTTTGGGAGTGACGGTTTAGAAGCGAGTGTTTGGGAGTGACTGCTTAGAAGCGAGTGTTTGGGAGTGTTTTGGAGAGCTTTGGAGTGTATGGGGCAGTTTTGGAGTTTTATTTGTCTGTTTTGGGGTGTATTGGAGTGAGTGGTTAGGAGCGAGTGTTTTGGAGTGTTTCGGAGTGACTGTTTAGAAGCGAGTGTTTGGGAGTGTTTTGGTGTGTTTTGGAGTGTTTTGGAGCGTTTGGGCGTGACGGTTTAGAAGCGAGTGTTTGGGGGTGTTTGGGAGTGACTGTTTCGAAGCGAGTGTTTTGGAGTGTTTTGGAGAGCTTTGGAGTGTATGGGACAGCTTTGGATTTTTTTTGTGTTTTGGAGTTTTTTCGAGTGAGTGGTTAGGAGCGAGTGATTTGGAGTGTTTTGGAGTGACTGTTTAGAAGCGAGTGTTTTGGAGTGTTCTGGAAGGTTTCGGAGTGTAAGGGACTGTTTTGGAGGGTTTGGGAGTGTGTTGGAGTGTGTTGGAGTGAGTGTATAGCAGCGAGTGTTTGGTATGTTTTGGACTGTTTTACAGTTTTCTTGTGTGTTTTTGAGTGTTCTGGAGTGTTTCGAAGTGTTTTGGCGTATTGATGACTGTTTTGGAGTGTTTCAGAGTGTTTTGGAGGGTTTCGGATTGAGTATTTAGGGGCGAGTGCTTGGGAGTGTTTTGTTCTGTTTTGGAGTGGTTAGGAGCGAGTGTTTTGGAGTGTTTTGGAGTGTTTTAGAGTGCGTTGGTGTGTCTGTTTAGAAGTGAGTGTTTTGGAGTGTTTGGGAGTGTTTCGCAGTGACTGTTTAGAAGCGAGTGTTTGGGAGTGTTTTAGTGTGTTTTGGTATGTTTTGGAGTCTTTTGGAGCGTTTTGGAGTGTTTCGGTGTGCTTTTGAGTATTGGAGTGTTTTGGAGTGCTTTGGAGTGTCTGTTTAGAAGCGAGTGTTTTGGAGTGTATGGGAGTGTTTGGGAGTGACTGTTTAGAAGCGAGTGTTTGGGAGTGTTTTGGTGTGTTTTGGAGTGTTTTGGAGTGTTTGGGAGTGACGGTTTAGAAGCGAGTGTTTGAGAGTGTTTTGGAGTGACTGTTTAGAAGCGAGTGTTTTGGAGTGTTCTGGAAGGTTTCGGAGTGTATGGGACTGTTTTGGAGTTTTATTTGTCTGTTTTGGAGTGTATTGGAGTGAGTGGTTAGGAGCAAGTGTTTTGGAGTGTTTCGGAGTGACTGTTTAGAAGCGAGCGTTTGGGAGTGTTTTGATGTGTTTTGGAGTGTTTTGGAGCGTTTGGGCGTGTTTGGGACTGTTTTGGCCTGTTTTGGAGTGTTTGGGAGTGACGGTTTAGAAGCGAGTGTTTGGGGGTGTTTGGGAGTGACTGTTTCGAAGCGAGTGTTTTGGAGTGTTTTGGAGAGCTTTGGAGTGTATGGGACAGCTTTGGAGTTTTTTTTGTGTTTTGGAGTTTTTTCGAGTGAGTGGTTAGGAGCGAGTGATTTGGAGTGTTTTGGAGTGACTGTTTAGAAGCGAGTGTTTTGGAGTGTTTGGGAGTGTTTGGCAGTGACTGTTTAGAAGCGAGTGTTTGGGAGTGTTTTAGTGTGTTTTGGTATGTTTTGGAGTCTTTTGGAGCGTTTTGGAGTGTTTTGGTGTTCTTTGGAGTGTCTGTTTAGAAGTGAGTGTTTTGGAGCGTTTTGGAGTGTTTCGGTGTGCTTTTGAGTTTTGGAGTGTTTTTGGGTGTTTTGGAGTGCTTTGGAGTGTCTGTTTAGAAGCGAGTGTTTTGGAGTGTATGGGAGTGTTTGGGAGTGACTGTTTAGAAGCGAGTGTTTGGGAGTGTTTTGGTGTGTTTTGGAGTGTTTTGGAGTATTTGGGAGTGACGGTTTAGAAGCGAATGTTTGAGAATGTTTGGGAGTGACTGTTTAGAAGCGAGTGTTTTGGAGTGAGTGGTTAGGAGCGAGTGTTTTGGAGTGTTTTGGAGTGACTGTTTAGAAGCCAGTGTTTTGGAGTGTTCTGGAAGGTGTCGGAGTGTATGGGACTGTTTTGGAGGGTTTGGGAGTGTGTTGGAGTGTGTTGGAGTGAGTGTATAGCAGCGAGTGGTTTGTTGCGTTTTGGACTGTTTTACAGTTTTCAGGTGTGTTTTTGATTGTTTTGGAGGGTTTCGGATTGAGTAATTAGGGGAAAGTGCTAGGGGAGTGTTTTGTTCTGTTTTGGAGTGATTAGGAGCGAGTGTTTTGGAGTGTTTTGGAGTGTTTGCTTAGAAGCTAGTGTTTAAGAGTGTTTTGGAGCGTTTAGGTACGCTTTTGTGGTTTGCAGCGTTTTGGAATGTTTTGGTGTGCTTTGGAGTGTTTTGCAGCGTTTCGGTGTGCTTTTGAGTTTTGGATGTTTTGGAGTGCTTTGGAGTGTCTGTTTAGAAGCGAGTGTTTTGGAGTGAATGGGAGTGTTTGGGAGTGACTGTTTAGAAGCGAATGTTTGGGAGTGTTTTGGTGTGTTTTGGAGTGTTTTGGAGTGTTTCGAAGTGTTTTGGCGTATTTATGACTGTTTTGGAGTGTTTCAGAGTGTTTTGGAGGGTTTCGGATTGTGTATTTAGGGGCGTGTGCTTGGGAGTGTTTTGTTCTGTTTTGGAGTGGTTAGGAGCGAGTGTTTTGGAGTGTTTCGGAGTGCGTTGGAGTGTCTGTTTAGAAGCGAGTGTTTTGGAGTGTTTGGGAGTGTTTTAGTGTGTTTTGGTGTGTTTTGGAGTGTTTTGGAGTGTTTGGGAGTGACGGTTTAGAAGCGCGTGCTTTGGAGTGTTTTGGAGTGTTTTGGTGTGCTTTGGAGTGTCTGTTTAGAAGCGAGTGTTTTGGAGCGTTTTGGAGTGTTTCGGTGTGCTTTTGAGTTTTGGAGTGTTTTGGAGTGCTTTGGAGGGCTTTGGAGTTTCTGTTTAGAAGCGAGTGTTTTGGAGTGTATGGCAGTGTTTGGGAGTGACTGTTTAGAAGGGAGTGTTTGGGAGTATTTTGGTGTATTTTGGAGTGTTTTGGAGTGTTTGGGAGTGACGGTTTAGAAGCGCGTGTTTTGGAGCGTTTTGGAGTGTTTTGGTGTGCTCTGGAGTGTCTGTTTAGAAGCTAGTGTTTTGGAGGGTTTTGGAGTGTTTCCGTGTGCTTTTGAGTTTTGGAGTGTTTTGGAGTGTTTTGGAGTGTTTGGAGTGTCTGTTTAGAAGCGAGTGTTTTGGAGTGTATGGGAGTGTTTGGGAGTGACTGTTTAGAAGGGAGTGTTTGGGAGTGTTTTGGAGTGTTTTGGAGTGTTTGGGAGTGTTTTGGCCTGTTTTGGAGTGTTTGGGAGTCACGGTTTAGAAGCGAGAGTTTGGGGGTGTTTGGGAGTGACTGTTTAGAAGCGAGTGTTTTGGAGTGTTTTGGAGAGCTTTGGAGTGTATGGGACAGTTATGGAGTTTTTTTTGTATGTTTTGGAGTGTTTTGGAGTGAGTGGTTAGGAGCGAGTGTTTTGGAGTGTTTTGGAGTGACTGTTTAGAAGCCAGTGTTTTGGAGTGAATGGGAGTGTTTGGGAGTGACTGTTTAGAAGCGAATGTTTGGGAGTGTTTTGGAGTGACTGTTTAGAAGCGAGTGTTTGGGAGTGCTTTGGCCTGTTTTGGAGTGTTTGGGAGTGACGGTTTAGAAGCGAGTGTTTGGGAGTGACGGTTTAGAAGCGAGTGTTTGGGAGTGACTGCTTAGAAGCGAGTGTTTGGGAGTGTTTTGGTGTATTATGGTGTGTTTTGGCGTGTTTTGGAGTGCTTTGGCGTGTCTCTTTAGAAGCGAGTGTTTTGAAGTGTTTTGGAGTGTTTGGGAGTGACGGTTTAGAAGCAAGTGTTTGGTAGTGTTTTGGAGCGTTTTGGAGTGTTTTGGTGTGCTTTGGAGTGTCTGTTTAGAAGCGAGTGTTTTGGAGCGTTTTGCAGTGTTTCGGTGTGCTTTTGAGTTTTGGAGTGTTTTGGAGTGCTTTGGAGTGTCTGTTTAGAAGCAAGTGTTTTGGAGTGTATGGGAGTGTTTGGGAGTAACTGTTTAGAAGCGAGTGTTTGGGAGTATTTTGGAGAACTTTGGAGTGTATGGGACAATTTTGGAGTGTTTTGGAATGTTTTGGAGTGTTTTGGAGTGTGTGCTTAGAAGCGAGTGTTCTGCAGTGTTTTGGCCTGTTTTGGAGTGTTTGGGAGTGACTGTTTAGAAGCGAGTGTTTTGGAGTGTTTTGGAGGGTTTCGGATTGAATGTTTAGGGGCGAGTGCTTGGGACTGTTTTGGAGTGTTTTTTTCTGTTTTGGGTTGGTTAGGAGCGAGTGTTTTGGAGTGTTTTGGAGTGTTTTGGAGTGATTTGGTGTGCTTTGGAGTGCTTTTGAGTGTTTTGGATCGTTTTGGAGCGTTTTGGTGAGCTTTTGAGTTTTGGAGCGTTTTGGAGTGTTTTGGTGTGCTTTGGAGTCTTTTGGAGCGTTTCGGTGTGCTTTTGAGTTTTGGAGTGTTTTGCCCTGTTTTGGAGTGCTTTGGAGTGTCTGTTTAGAAGCGAGTGTTTGGGAGTGTTTGGGAGTGACTGTTTAAAAGCGAGTGTTTGGGAGTGTTTTCGAGTGACTGTTTAGAAGCGAGAGTTTCACAGTGTTTTGGAGGGTATCGGATTGAGTATTTAGGGGCGAGTGCTTGGGAGTGTTTTGTTCTGATTTGGAGTGGTTAGGAGCGAGTGTTTTGGAGTGTTTTGGAGTGTTTTAGAGTGCGTTAATGTGTCTGTTTAGAAGTGAGTGTTTGGGAGTGTTTGGCAGTGACTGTTTAGAAGCGAGTGTTTGGGAGTGTTTTGGTGTGTTTTGGTGTGTTTTTGGAGTGTTTTGGAGTGCTTGGGAGTGTTTCGGAGTGTTTTGGCCTGTTTTGGAGTGTTTGGGAGTGACGGTTTAGAAGCAAGTGTTTGGTAGTGTTTTGGAGCGTTTTGGAGTGTTTTGGTGTGCTTTTGAGTTTTGGAGTGTTTTGGAGTGCCAGTTTAGAAGCGAGTGTTTTGGAGTGTATGGGAGTGTTTGGGAGTAACTGTTTAGAAGCGAGTGTTTGGGAGTGTTTTGGAGAACTTTGGAGTGTATGGGACAATTTTGGAGTGTTTTGGAATGTTTTGGAGTGTTTTGGAGTGTGTGCTTAGAAGCGAGTGTTCTGGAGTGTTTTGGCCTGTTTTGTAGTGTTTGGGAGTGACTGTTTAGAAGCGAGTGTTTTGGGGTGTTTTGGTGTGTTTGGGAGTGTTTCGGAGTGTTTCGGCCTATTTTGCAGTGTTCGCGAGTGACGGTTCAGAAGCGAGTGTTTGGGAGTGTTTGCGAGTGACTGTTTAGAAGCAAGTGTTTTGGAGTGTTTTGGAAAGCTTTGGAGTGTTTGGGGCAATTTTGGAGTTTTATTTGTCTGTTTTGGAGTGTTTTGGAGTGATTGGTTAGGAGCGCGTGTTTTGGAGTGTTTCGGAGTGACGGTTTAGAAGCGAGTGTTTGGTAGTGTTTGGGAGTGACTGTTTAGAAGCAAGTGCTTGGGAGTGTTTTGGAGCGTTTGGGAGTGTTTGGGAGTGTTTTGGCCTGTTTTGGAGTGTTTGGGAGTGACGGTTTAGAAGCGAGTGTTTGGGAGTGACTGCTTAGAAGCGAGTGTTTGGGAGTGTTTTGGAGAGCTTTGGAGTGTATGGGGCAGTTTTGGAGTTTTATTTGTCTGTTTTGGGGTGTATTGGAGTGAGTGGTTAGGAGCGAGTGTTTTGGAGTGTTTCGGAGTGACTGTTTAGAAGCGAGTGTTTGGGAGTGTTTTGGTGTGTTTTGGAGTGTTTTGGAGCGTTTGGGCGTGTTTGGGACTGTTTTGGCCTGTTTTGGAGTGTTTGGGAGTGACGGTTTAGAAGCGAGTGTTTGGGGGTGTTTGGGAGTGACTGTTTCGAAGCGAGTGTTTTGGAGTGTTTTGGAGAGCTTTGGAGTGTATGGGACAGCTTTGGAGTTTTTTTTGTGTTTTGGAGTTTTTTCGAGTGAGTGGTTAGGAGCGAGTGATTTGGAGTGTTTTGGAGTGACTGTTTAGAAGCGAGTGTTTTGGAGTGTTTGGGAGTGTTTGGCAGTGACTGTTTAGAAGCGAGTGTTTGGGAGTGTTTTAGTGTGTTTTGGTATGTTTTGGAGTCTTTTGGAGCGTTTTGGAGTGTTTTGGTGTTCTTTGGAGTGTCTGTTTAGAAGCGAGTGTTTTGGAGCGTTTTGGAGTGTTTCGGTGTGCTTTTGAGTTTTGGAGTGTTTTTGGGTGTTTTGGAGTGCTTTGGAGTGTCTGTTTAGAAGCGAGTGTTTTGGAGTGTATGGGAGTGTTTGGGAGTGACTGTTTAGAAGCGAGTGTTTGGGAGTGTTTTGGTGTGTTTTGGAGTGTTTTGGAGTATTTGGGAGTGACGGTTTAGAAGCGAATGTTTGAGAATGTTTGGGAGTGACTGTTTAGAAGCGAGTGTTTTGGAGTGAGTGGTTAGGAGCGAGTGTTTTGGAGTGTTTTGGAGTGACTGTTTAGAAGCCAGTGTTTTGGAGTGTTCTGGAAGGTGTCGGAGTGTATGCGACTGTTTTGGAGGGTTTGGGAGTGTGTTGGAGTGTGTTGGAGTGAGTGTATAGCAGCGAGTGGTTTGTTGCGTTTTGGACTGTTTTACAGTTTTCAGGTGTGTTTTTGATTGTTTTGGAGGGTTTCGGATTGAGTAATTAGGGGAAAGTGCTAGGGGAGTGTTTTGTTCTGTTTTGGAGTGATTAGGAGCGAGTGTTTTGGAGTGTTTTGGAGTGTTTGCTTAGAAGCTAGTGTTTAAGAGCGTTTTGGAGCGTTTAGGTACGCTTTTGTGGTTTGCAGCGTTTTGGAATGTTTTGGTGTGCTTTGGAGTGTTTTGCAGCGTTTCGGTGTGCTTTTGAGTTTTGGATGTTTTGGAGTGCTTTGGAGTGTCTGTTTAGAAGCGAGTGTTTTGGAGGTGAATGGAGTGTTTGGGAGTGACTGTTTAGAAGCGAATGTTTGGGAGTGTTTTGGTGTGTTTTGGAGTGTTTTGGAGTGTTTGGGAGTGTTTTGGGCTGTTTTGGAGTGTTTGGGAGTGAAGGTTTAGAAGCGAGTGTTTGGGAGGGTTTGAGAGTGACTGTTTAGAAGCGAGTGTTTGGGAGTGTTTTAGTGTGTTTTGGTGTGTTTTGGAGTGTTTGGGAGTGTTTGGGAGTGTTTTGGCCTGTTTTGGAGTGTTTGGGAGTGACGTTTTAGAAGCGAGTGTTTGGGGTGTTTGGGAGTGACTGTTTAGAAGCGAGTGTTTGGGAGTGTTTTGGTGTGTTTTGGCGTGTTTTGGAGTGACTGTTTAGAAGCGAGTGTTTTGGAGTGTTTGGGAGTGACTGTTTAGAAGCGAGTGTTTGGGAGTGTTTTCGTGTGCTTTGCAGTGTTTTGGAGTGTTTGGGAGTGTTTCGGAGTGTTGTGGCCTCTTTTGCAGTGTTCGGGAGTGACGGTTTAGAAGCGAGTGTTTGGGAGTGTTTGGGAGTGGCTGTTTAGAAGCGAGTGTTTGGGAGTGTTTTGCTGTGTTTTGGAGTGTTTTGGAGCGTTTCGGAGTGTTTGGGAGTGTTTTGGCCTGTTTTAGAGTGTTTGGGAGTAACGGTTTACAAGCGAGTGTTTGGGGGTGTTTGGAGTGCCTGTTTAGAAGCGAGTGTTTTGGAGAGCTTTGGAGTGTATGGGACAGCTCTGGAGTTTTTTTTGTCTGTTTTGGAGTGTTTTGGAGTGAGTGGTTAGGAGCGAGTGTTTTGGAGTGCTTCGGAGTGACTGTTTAAAAGCGAGTGTTTTGGTGTGTTTTGGTGTGTTTTGGAGCGTTTGGGCGAGTTTGGGACTGTTTTGGCCTGTTTTGGAGTGTTTGGGCGTGACGGTTTAGAAGCGAGTGTTTGCGAGTGACTGTTTAGAAGCGAGTGTTTGGGAGTGTTTTGGTGTGTTTTGGAGTGTTTGGGAGTGTTTGGGAGTGTTTCGGAGTGTTTTGGCCTATTTTGGAGTGTTCGGGAGTGACGGTTCAGAAGCGAGTGTTTGGGAGTGTTTGGGAGTGACTGTTTAGAAGCGAGTGTTTTGGAGTGTTCTGGAGAGCTTTGGAGTGTATGGGACAGCTTTGGAGTTTTTTTTGTCTGTTTTGGAGTGTTTTGGAGTGAGTGGTTAGGAGTGAGTGATTTGGAGTGTTTTGGAGTGACTGTTTAGAAGCGAGTGATTTGGAGTGTTCTGGAAGGTTTCGGAGTGTATGGGACTGTTTTGGAGGGTTTGGGAGTGTGTTGGAGTGTATTGGAGTGAGTGTATAGCAGCGAGTGTTTTGGTGTGTTTTGGACTGTTTTACAGTTTTCAGGTGTGTTTTGGAGTGTTTTGGAGTGTTTCGAAGTGTTTTGGCGTATTTATGACTGTTTTGGAGTGTTTCAGAGTGTTTTGGAGGGTTTCGGATTGAGTATTTAGGGGCGAGTGCTGTTTTGGAGTGGTTAGGAGCGAGTGTTATGGAGTGTTATGGAGTGTTTTGGAGTGTTTTGGAGTGTTTGGGAGTGACGGTTTAGAAGCGCGTGCTTTAGAGTGTTTTGGAGCGTTTTGGAGTGTTTTGGTGTGCTTTGGAGTGTCTGTTTAGAAGCGAGTGTTTTGAAGTGTATGGGAGTGTTTGGGAGTAACTGTTTAGAAGCGAGTGTTTGGGAGTGTTTTGGGGTGTATGGGGCAGTTTTGCAGTTTTATTTGTCTGTTTTGGAGTGTTTTGTAGTGAGTGGTTAGGAGCGAGTGTTTTGGAGTGCTTCGGAGTGACTGTTTAGAAGCGAGTGTTTGGGAGTGTTTTGGTGTGTTTTGGTGTGTTTTGGAGTGTTTGGGAGTGTTTCGGAGTGTTTTGGCCTATTTTGCAGTGTTCGGGAGTGACGGTTCAGAAGCGAGTGTTTGGGAGTGTTTGGGAGTGTTTGCGAGTGCCTGTTTCGAAGCAAGTGTTTTGGAGTGTTTTGGAAAGCTTTGGAGTGTATGGGGCAGTTTTGGAGTTTTATTTGTCTGTTTTGGAGTGTTTTGGAGTGATTGGTTAGAAGCGAGTGTTTGGTAGTGTTTGGGAGTGACTGTTTAGAAGCAAGTGCTTGGGAGTGTTTTGGTGTGTTTTGGAGTGTTTTGGAGTGTTTGGGAGTGACGGTTTAGAAGCTAGTGTTTGGGAGAGTTTGGGAGTGACTGTTTAGAAGCGAGTGTTTTGGAGTGACTGTTTAGAAGCCAGTGTTTTGGAGTGTTCTGGAAGGTGGCGGAGTGTATTGGACTGTTTTGGAGGGTTTGGGAGTGTGTTGGAGTGTGTTGGAGTGTGTTGGAATGAGTGTATAGCAGCGAGTGGTTTGGTGCGTTTTGCACTGTTTTACAGTTTTCAGGTGTGTTTTTGAGTGTTTTGGAGGGTTTCGGATTGAGTAATTAGGGGCAAGTGCTTGGGAGTGTTTTGTTCTGTTTTGGAGTGATTAGGAGCGAGGGTTTTGGAGTGTTTTGGAGTGTTTGCTTAGAAGCTAGTGTTTTGGAGCGTTTTGGAGCGTTTAGGTACGCGTTTGAGGTTTGCAGCGTTTTGGAGTGTTTTGGTGTGCTTTGGAGTGTTTTGGAGCGTTTCGGTGTGCTTTTGAGTTTTGGATGTTTTGGAGTGCTTTGGAGTGTCTGTTTAGAAGCCAGTGTTTTGGAGTGAATGGGAGTGTTTGGGAGTGACTGTTTAGAAGCGAATGTTTGGGAGTGTTTTGGTGTGTTTTGGAGTGTTTTGGAGTGTTTGGGAGTGTTTTGGCCTGTTTTGGAGTGTTTGGGAGTGACGGTTTAGAAGCGAGTGTTTGGGGGTGTTTGGGAGTGACTGTTTCGAAGCGAGTGTTTTGGAGTGTTTTGGAGAGCTTTGGAGTGTATGGGACAGCTTTGGAGTTTTTTTTGTGTTTTGGAGCTTTTTCGAGTGAGTGGTTAGGAGCGAGTGATTTGGAGTGTTTTGGAGTGACTGTTTAGAAGCGAGTGTTTCAGAGTGTTTTGGAGGGTTTCGGATTGAGTATTTAGGGGCGAGTGCTTGGGAGTGTTTTGTTCTGTTTTGGAATGGTTAGGAGCGAGTGGTTTGGAGTGTTTTGGAGTGTTTTAGAGTGCGTTGGTGTGCCTGTTTAGAAGTGAGTGTTTTGGAGTGTTTGGGAGTTTCTGGCAGTGACTGTTTAGAAGCGAGTGTTAGGGCGTGTCTTTTGGTATGTTGTGGAGTCTTTTGGAGCGTTTTGGAGTGTTTTGGTGTTCTTTGGAGTGTCTGTTTCGAAGCGAGTGTTTTGGAGCATTTTGGAGTGTTTCGGTGTGCTTTTGAGTTTTGGAGTGTTTTGGAGTGTTTTGGAGTGCTTTGGAGTGTCTGTTTAGAAGCGAGTGTTTTGGAGTGTATGGGAGTGTTTGGGAGTGACTGTTTAGAAGCGAGTGTTTGGGAGTGTTTTGGAGAACTTTGGAGTGTATGGGACAATTTTGGAGTGTTTTGGAATGTTTTGGAGTGTTTTGGAGTGTGTGCTTAGAAGCGAGTGTTCTGGAGTGTTTTGGCCTGTTTTGTAGTGTTTGGGAGTGACTGTTTAGAAGCGAGTGTTTTGGGGTGTTTTGGTGTGTTTTGGAGTGTTTCGGAGTGTTTCGGCCTATTTTGCAGTGTTCGCGAGTGACGGTTCAGAAGCGAGTGTTTGGGAGTGTTTGCGAGTGACTGTTTAGAAGCAAGTGTTTTGGAGTGTTTTGGAAAGCTTTGGAGTGTTTGGGGCAATTTTGGAGTTTTATTTGTCTGTTTTGGAGTGTTTTGGAGTGATTGGTTAGGAGCGCGTGTTTTGGAGTGTTTCGGAGTGACGGTTTAGAAGCGAGTGTTTGGTAGTGTTTGGGAGTGACTGTTTAGAAGCAAGTGCTTGGGAGTGTTTTGGAGCGTTTGGGAGTGTTTGGGAGTGTTTTGGCCTGTTTTGGAGTGTTTGGGAGTGACGGTTTAGAAGCGAGTGTTTGGGAGTGACTGCTTAGAAGCGAGTGTTTGGGAGTGTTTTGGAGAGCTTTGGAGTGTATGGGGCAGTTTTGGAGTTTTATTTGTCTGTTTTGGGGTGTATTGGAGTGAGTGGTTAGGAGCGAGTGTTTTGGAGTGTTTCGGAGTGACTGTTTAGAAGCGAGTGTTTGGGAGTGTTTTGGTGTGTTTTGGAGTGTTTTGGAGCGTTTGGGCGTGACGGTTTAGAAGCGAGTGTTTGGGGGTGTTTGGGAGTGACTGTTTCGAAGCGAGTGTTTTGGAGTGTTTTGGAGAGCTTTGGAGTGTATGGGACAGCTTTGGATTTTTTTTGTGTTTTGGAGTTTTTTCGAGTGAGTGGTTAGGAGCGAGTGATTTGGAGTGTTTTGGAGTGACTGTTTAGAAGCGAGTGTTTTGGAGTGTTCTGGAAGGTTTCGGAGTGTAAGGGACTGTTTTGGAGGGTTTGGGAGTGTGTTGGAGTGTGTTGGAGTGAGTGTATAGCAGCGAGTGTTTGGTATGTTTTGGACTGTTTTACAGTTTTCTTGTGTGTTTTTGAGTGTTCTGGAGTGTTTCGAAGTGTTTTGGCGTATTGATGACTGTTTTGGAGTGTTTCAGAGTGTTTTGGAGGGTTTCGGATTGAGTATTTAGGGGCGAGTGCTTGGGAGTGTTTTGTTCTGTTTTGGAGTGGTTAGGAGCGAGTGTTTTGGAGTGTTTTGGAGTGTTTTAGAGTGCGTTGGTGTGTCTGTTTAGAAGTGAGTGTTTTGGAGTGTTTGGGAGTGTTTCGCAGTGACTGTTTAGAAGCGAGTGTTTGGGAGTGTTTTAGTGTGTTTTGGTATGTTTTGGAGTCTTTTGGAGCGTTTTGGAGTGTTTCGGTGTGCTTTTGAGTATTGGAGTGTTTTGGAGTGCTTTGGAGTGTCTGTTTAGAAGCGAGTGTTTTGGAGTGTATGGGAGTGTTTGGGAGTGACTGTTTAGAAGCGAGTGTTTGGGAGTGTTTTGGTGTGTTTTGGAGTGTTTTGGAGTGTTTGGGAGTGACGGTTTAGAAGCGAGTGTTTGAGAGTGTTTTGGAGTGACTGTTTAGAAGCGAGTGTTTTGGAGTGTTCTGGAAGGTTTCGGAGTGTATGGGACTGTTTTGGAGTTTTATTTGTCTGTTTTGGAGTGTATTGGAGTGAGTGGTTAGGAGCAAGTGTTTTGGAGTGTTTCGGAGTGACTGTTTAGAAGCGAGTGTTTGGGAGTGTTTTGATGTGTTTTGGAGTGTTTTGGAGCGTTTGGGCGTGTTTGGGACTGTTTTGGCCTGTTTTGGAGTGTTTGGGAGTGACGGTTTAGAAGCGAGTGTTTGGGGGTGTTTGGGAGTGACTGTTTCGAAGCGAGTGTTTTGGAGTGTTTTGGAGAGCTTTGGAGTGTATGGGACAGCTTTGGAGTTTTTTTTGTGTTTTGGAGTTTTTTCGAGTGAGTGGTTAGGAGCGAGTGATTTGGAGTGTTTTGGAGTGACTGTTTAGAAGCGAGTGTTTTGGAGTGTTTGGGAGTGTTTGGCAGTGACTGTTTAGAAGCGAGTGTTTGGGAGTGTTTTAGTGTGTTTTGGTATGTTTTGGAGTCTTTTGGAGCGTTTTGGAGTGTTTTGGTGTTCTTTGGAGTGTCTGTTTAGAAGTGAGTGTTTTGGAGCGTTTTGGAGTGTTTCGGTGTGCTTTTGAGTTTTGGAGTGTTTTTGGGTGTTTTGGAGTGCTTTGGAGTGTCTGTTTAGAAGCGAGTGTTTTGGAGTGTATGGGAGTGTTTGGGAGTGACTGTTTAGAAGCGAGTGTTTGGGAGTGTTTTGGTGTGTTTTGGAGTGTTTTGGAGTATTTGGGAGTGACGGTTTAGAAGCGAATGTTTGAGAATGTTTGGGAGTGACTGTTTAGAAGCGAGTGTTTTGGAGTGAGTGGTTAGGAGCGAGTGTTTTGGAGTGTTTTGGAGTGACTGTTTAGAAGCCAGTGTTTTGGAGTGTTCTGGAAGGTGTCGGAGTGTATGGGACTGTTTTGGAGCGTTTGGGAGTGTGTTGGAGTGTGTTGGAGTGAGTGTATAGCAGCGAGTGGTTTGTTGCGTTTTGGACTGTTTTACAGTTTTCAGGTGTGTTTTTGATTGTTTTGGAGGGTTTCGGATTGAGTAATTAGGGGAAAGTGCTAGGGGAGTGTTTTGTTCTGTTTTGGAGTGATTAGGAGCGAGTGTTTTGGAGTGTTTTGGAGTGTTTGCTTAGAAGCTAGTGTTTAAGAGTGTTTTGGAGCGTTTAGGTACGCTTTTGTGGTTTGCAGCGTTTTGGAATGTTTTGGTGTGCTTTGGAGTGTTTTGCAGCGTTTCGGTGTGCTTTTGAGTTTTGGATGTTTTGGAGTGCTTTGGAGTGTCTGTTTAGAAGCGAGTGTTTTGGAGTGAATGGGAGTGTTTGGGAGTGACTGTTTAGAAGCGAATGTTTGGGAGTGTTTTGGTGTGTTTTGGAGTGTTTTGGAGTGTTTCGAAGTGTTTTGGCGTATTTATGACTGTTTTGGAGTGTTTCAGAGTGTTTTGGAGGGTTTCGGATTGTGTATTTAGGGGCGTGTGCTTGGGAGTGTTTTGTTCTGTTTTGGAGTGGTTAGGAGCGAGTGTTTTGGAGTGTTTCGGAGTGCGTTGGAGTGTCTGTTTAGAAGCGAGTGTTTTGGAGTGTTTGGGAGTGTTTTAGTGTGTTTTGGTGTGTTTTGGAGTGTTTTGGAGTGTTTGGGAGTGACGGTTTAGAAGCGCGTGCTTTGGAGTGTTTTGGAGTGTTTTGGTGTGCTTTGGAGTGTCTGTTTAGAAGCGAGTGTTTTGGAGCGTTTTGGAGTGTTTCGGTGTGCTTTTGAGTTTTGGAGTGTTTTGGAGTGCTTTGGAGGGCTTTGGAGTTTCTGTTTAGAAGCGAGTGTTTTGGAGTGTATGGCAGTGTTTGGGAGTGACTGTTTAGAAGGGAGTGTTTGGGAGTATTTTGGTGTATTTTGGAGTGTTTTGGAGTGTTTGGGAGTGACGGTTTAGAAGCGCGTGTTTTGGAGCGTTTTGGAGTGTTTTGGTGTGCTCTGGAGTGTCTGTTTAGAAGCTAGTGTTTTGGAGGGTTTTGGAGTGTTTCCGTGTGCTTTGAGTTTTGGAGTGTTTTGGAGTGTTTTGGAGTGTTTGGAGTGTCTGTTTAGAAGCGAGTGTTTTGGAGTGTATGGGAGTGTTTGGGAGTGACTGTTTAGAAGGGAGTGTTTGGGAGTGTTTTGGAGTGTTTTGGAGTGTTTGGGAGTGTTTTGGCCTGTTTTGGAGTGTTTGGGAGTCACGGTTTAGAAGCGAGAGTTTGGGGGTGTTTGGGAGTGACTGTTTAGAAGCGAGTGTTTTGGAGTGTTTTGGAGAGCTTTGGAGTGTATGGGACAGTTATGGAGTTTTTTTTGTATGTTTTGGAGTGTTTTGGAGTGAGTGGTTAGGAGCGAGTGTTTTGGAGTGTTTTGGAGTGACTGTTTAGAAGCCAGTGTTTTGGAGTGAATGGGAGTGTTTGGGAGTGACTGTTTAGAAGCGAATGTTTGGGAGTGTTTTGGAGTGACTGTTTCGAAGCGAGTGTTTGGGAGTGCTTTGGCCTGTTTTGGAGTGTTTGGGAGTGACGGTTTAGAAGCGAGTGTTTGGGAGTGACGGTTTAGAAGCGAGTGTTTGGGAGTGACTGCTTAGAAGCGAGTGTTTGGGAGTGTTTTGGTGTATTATGGTGTGTTTTGGCGTGTTTTGGAGTGCTTTGGCGTGTCTCTTTAGAAGCGAGTGTTTTGAAGTGTTTTGGAGTGTTTGGGAGTGACGGTTTAGAAGCAAGTGTTTGGTAGTGTTTTGGAGCGTTTTGGAGTGTTTTGGTGTGCTTTGGAGTGTCTGTTTAGAAGCGAGTGTTTTGGAGCGTTTTGCAGTGTTTCGGTGTGCTTTTGAGTTTTGGAGTGTTTTGGAGTGCTTTGGAGTGTCTGTTTAGAAGCAAGTGTTTTGGAGTGTATGGGAGTGTTTGGGAGTAACTGTTTAGAAGCGAGTGTTTGGGAGTATTTTGGAGAACTTTGGAGTGTATGGGACAATTTTGGAGTGTTTTGGAATGTTTTGGAGTGTTTTGGAGTGTGTGCTTAGAAGCGAGTGTTCTGCAGTGTTTTGGCCTGTTTTGGAGTGTTTGGGAGTGACTGTTTAGAAGCGAGTGTTTTGGAGTGTTTTGGAGGGTTTCGGATTGAATGTTTAGGGGCGAGTGCTTGGGACTGTTTTGGAGTGTTTTTTTCTGTTTTGGGTTGGTTAGGAGCGAGTGTTTTGGAGTGTTTTGGAGTGTTTTGGAGTGATTTGGTGTGCTTTGGAGTGCTTTTGAGTGTTTTGGATCGTTTTGGAGCGTTTTGGTGAGCTTTTGAGTTTTGGAGCGTTTTGGAGTGTTTTGGTGTGCTTTGGAGTCTTTTGGAGCGTTTCGGTGTGCTTTTGAGTTTTGGAGTGTTTTGCCCTGTTTTGGAGTGCTTTGGAGTGTCTGTTTAGAAGCGAGTGTTTGGGAGTGTTTGGGAGTGACTGTTTAAAAGCGAGTGTTTGGGAGTGTTTTCGAGTGACTGTTTAGAAGCGAGAGTTTCACAGTGTTTTGGAGGGTATCGGATTGAGTATTTAGGGGCGAGTGCTTGGGAGTGTTTTGTTCTGATTTGGAGTGGTTAGGAGCGAGTGTTTTGGAGTGTTTTGGAGTGTTTTAGAGTGCGTTAATGTGTCTGTTTAGAAGTGAGTGTTTGGGAGTGTTTGGCAGTGACTGTTTAGAAGCGAGTGTTTGGGAGTGTTTTGGTGTGTTTTGGTGTGTTTTTGGAGTGTTTTGGAGTGCTTGGGAGTGTTTCGGAGTGTTTTGGCCTGTTTTGGAGTGTTTGGGAGTGACGGTTTAGAAGCAAGTGTTTGGTAGTGTTTTGGAGCGTTTTGGAGTGTTTTGGTGTGCTTTTGAGTTTTGGAGTGTTTTGGAGTGCCAGTTTAGAAGCGAGTGTTTTGGAGTGTATGGGAGTGTTTGGGAGTAACTGTTTAGAAGCGAGTGTTTGGGAGTGTTTTGGAGAACTTTGGAGTGTATGGGACAATTTTGGAGTGTTTTGGAATGTTTTGGAGTGTTTTGGAGTGTGTGCTTAGAAGCGAGTGTTCTGGAGTGTTTTGGCCTGTTTTGTAGTGTTTGGGAGTGACTGTTTAGAAGCGAGTGTTTTGGGGTGTTTTGGTGTGTTTGGGAGTGTTTCGGAGTGTTTCGGCCTATTTTGCAGTGTTCGCGAGTGACGGTTCAGAAGCGAGTGTTTGGGAGTGTTTGCGAGTGACTGTTTAGAAGCAAGTATTTTGGAGTGTTTTGGAAAGCTTTGGAGTGTTTGGGGCAATTTTGGAGTTTTATTTGTCTGTTTTGGAGTGTTTTGGAGTGATTGGTTAGGAGCGCGTGTTTTGGAGTGTTTCGGAGTGACGGTTTAGAAGCGAGTGTTTGGTAGTGTTTGGGAGTGACTGTTTAGAAGCAAGTGCTTGGGAGTGTTTTGGAGCGTTTGGGAGTGTTTGGGAGTGTTTTGGCCTGTTTTGGAGTGTTTGGGAGTGACGGTTTAGAAGCGAGTGTTTGGGAGTGACTGCTTAGAAGCGAGTGTTTGGGAGTGTTTTGGAGAGCTTTGGAGTGTATGGGGCAGTTTTGGAGTTTTATTTGTCTGTTTTGGGGTGTATTGGAGTGAGTGGTTAGGAGCGAGTGTTTTGGAGTGTTTCGGAGTGACTGTTTAGAAGCGAGTGTTTGGGAGTGTTTTGGTGTGTTTTGGAGTGTTTTGGAGCGTTTGGGCGTGTTTGGGACTGTTTTGGCCTGTTTTGGAGTGTTTGGGAGTGACGGTTTAGAAGCGAGTGTTTGGGGGTGTTTGGGAGTGACTGTTTCGAAGCGAGTGTTTTGGAGTGTTTTGGAGAGCTTTGGAGTGTATGGGACAGCTTTGGAGTTTTTTTTGTGTTTTGGAGTTTTTTCGAGTGAGTGGTTAGGAGCGAGTGATTTGGAGTGTTTTGGAGTGACTGTTTAGAAGCGAGTGTTTTGGAGTGTTTGGGAGTGTTTGGCAGTGACTGTTTAGAAGCGAGTGTTTGGGAGTGTTTTAGTGTGTTTTGGTATGTTTTGGAGTCTTTTGGAGCGTTTTGGAGTGTTTTGGTGTTCTTTGGAGTGTCTGTTTAGAAGCGAGTGTTTTGGAGCGTTTTGGAGTGTTTCGGTGTGCTTTTGAGTTTTGGAGTGTTTTTGGGTGTTTTGGAGTGCTTTGGAGTGTCTGTTTAGAAGCGAGTGTTTTGGAGTGTATGGGAGTGTTTGGGGAGTGACTGTTTAGAAGCGAGTGTTTGGGAGTGTTTTGGTGTGTTTTGGAGTGTTTTGGAGTATTTGGGAGTGACGGTTTAGAAGCGAATGTTTGAGAATGTTTGGGAGTGACTGTTTAGAAGCGAGTGTTTTGGAGTGAGTGGTTAGGAGCGAGTGTTTTGGAGTGTTTTGAGTGACTGTTTAGAAGCCAGTGTTTTGGAGTGTTCTGGAAGGTGTCGGAGTGTATGCGACTGTTTTGGAGGGTTTGGGAGTGTGTTGGAGTGTGTTGGAGTGAGTGTATAGCAGCGAGTGGTTTGTTGCGTTTTGGACTGTTTTACAGTTTTCAGGTGTGTTTTTGATTGTTTTGGAGGGTTTCGGATTGAGTAATTAGGGGAAAGTGCTAGGGGAGTGTTTTGTTCTGTTTTGGAGTGATTAGGAGCGAGTGTTTTGGAGTGTTTTGGAGTGTTTGCTTAGAAGCTAGTGTTTAAGAGCGTTTTGGAGCGTTTAGGTACGCTTTTGTGGTTTGCAGCGTTTTGGAATGTTTTGGTGTGCTTTGGAGTGTTTTGCAGCGTTTCGGTGTGCTTTTGAGTTTTGGATGTTTTGGAGTGCTTTGGAGTGTCTGTTTAGAAGCGAGTGTTTTGGAGTGAATGGGAGTGTTTGGGAGTGACTGTTTAGAAGCGAATGTTTGGGAGTGTTTTGGTGTGTTTTGGAGTGTTTTGGAGTGTTTGGGAGTGTTTTGGCTGTTTTGGAGTGTTTGGGAGTGAAGGTTTAGAAGCGAGTGTTTGGGAGGGTTTGAGAGTGACTGTTTAGAAGCGAGTGTTTGGGAGTGTTTTAGTGTGTTTTGGTGTGTTTTGGAGTGTTTGGGAGTGTTTGGGAGTGTTTGGCCTGTTTTGGAGTGTTTGGGAGTGACGTTTTAGAAGCGAGTGTTTGGGGGTGTTTGGGAGTGACTGTTTAGAAGCGAGTGTTTGGGAGTGTTTTGGTGTGTTTTGGCGTGTTTTGGAGTGACTGTTTAGAAGCGAGTGTTTTGGAGTGTTTGGGAGTGACTGTTTAGAAGCGAGTGTTTGGGAGTGTTTTCGTGTGCTTTGCAGTGTTTTGGAGTGTTTGGGAGTGTTTCGGAGTGTTGTGGCCTCTTTTGCAGTGTTCGGGAGTGACGGTTTAGAAGCGAGTGTTTGGGAGTGTTTGGGAGTGGCTGTTTAGAAGCGAGTGTTTGGGAGTGTTTTGCTGTGTTTTGGAGTGTTTTGGAGCGTTTCGGAGTGTTTGGGAGTGTTTTGGCCTGTTTTAGAGTGTTTGGGAGTAACGGTTTACAAGCGAGTGTTTGGGGGTGTTTGGGAGTGCCTGTTTAGAAGCGAGTGTTTTGGAGAGCTTTGGAGTGTATGGGACAGCTCTGGAGTTTTTTTTGTCTGTTTTGGAGTGTTTTGGAGTGAATGGTTAGGAGCGAGTGTTTTGGAGTGCTTCGGAGTGACTGTTTAAAAGCGAGTGTTTTGGTGTGTTTTGGTGTGTTTTGGAGCGTTTGGGCGAGTTTGGGACTGTTTTGGCCTGTTTTGGAGTGTTTGGGCGTGACGGTTTAGAAGCGAGTGTTTGCGAGTGACTGTTTAGAAGCGAGTGTTTGGGAGTGTTTTGGTGTGTTTTGGAGTGTTTGGGAGTGTTTGGGAGTGTTTCGGAGTGTTTTGGCCTATTTTGGAGTGTTCGGGAGTGACGGTTCAGAAGCGAGTGTTTGGGAGTGTTTGGGAGTGACTGTTTAGAAGCGAGTGTTTTGGAGTGTTCTGGAGAGCTTTGGAGTGTATGGGACAGCTTTGGAGTTTTTTTTGTCTGTTTTGGAGTGTTTTGGAGTGAGTGGTTAGGAGTGAGTGATTTGGAGTGTTTTGGAGTGACTGTTTAGAAGCGAGTGATTTGGAGTGTTCTGGAAGGTTTCGGAGTGTATGGGACTGTTTTGGAGGGTTTGGGAGTGTGTTGGAGTGTATTGGAGTGAGTGTATAGCAGCGAGTGTTTTGGTGTGTTTTGGACTGTTTTACAGTTTTCAGGTGTGTTTTGGAGTGTTTTGGAGTGTTTCGAAGTGTTTTGGCGTATTTATGACTGTTTTGGAGTGTTTCAGAGTGTTTTGGAGGGTTTCGGATTGAGTATTTAGGGGCGAGTGCTGTTTTGGAGTGGTTAGGAGCGAGTGTTATGGAGTGTTATGGAGTGTTTTGGAGTGTTTTGGAGTGTTTGGGAGTGACGGTTTAGAAGCGCGTGCTTTAGAGTGTTTTGGAGCGTTTTGGAGTGTTTTGGTGTGCTTTGGAGTGTCTGTTTAGAAGCGAGTGTTTTGAAGTGTATGGGAGTGTTTGGGAGTAACTGTTTAGAAGCGAGTGTTTGGGAGTGTTTTGGGGTGTATGGGGCAGTTTTGCAGTTTTATTTGTCTGTTTTGGAGTGTTTTGTAGTGAGTGGTTAGGAGCGAGTGTTTTGGAGTGCTTCGGAGTGACTGTTTAGAAGCGAGTGTTTGGGAGTGTTTTGGTGTGTTTTGGTGTGTTTTGGAGTGTTTGGGAGTGTTTCGGAGTGTTTTGGCCTATTTTGCAGTGTTCGGGAGTGACGGTTCAGAAGCGAGTGTTTGGGAGTGTTTGGGAGTGTTTGCGAGTGCCTGTTTCGAAGCAAGTGTTTTGGAGTGTTTTGGAAAGCTTTGGAGTGTATGGGGCAGTTTTGGAGTTTTATTTGTCTGTTTTGGAGTGTTTTGGAGTGATTGGTTAGAAGCGAGTGTTTGGTAGTGTTTGGGAGTGACTGTTTAGAAGCAAGTGCTTGGGAGTGTTTTGGTGTGTTTTGGAGTGTTTGGGAGTGACGGTTTAGAAGCTAGTGTTTGGGAGAGTTTGGGAGTGACTGTTTAGAAGCGAGTGTTTTGGAGTGACTGTTTAGAAGCCAGTGTTTTGGAGTGTTCTGGAAGGTGGCGGAGTGTATTGGACTGTTTTGGAGGGTTTGGGAGTGTGTTGGAGTGTGTTGGAGTGTGTTGGAATGAGTGTATAGCAGCGAGTGGTTTGGTGCGTTTTGCACTGTTTTACAGTTTTCAGGTGTGTTTTTGAGTGTTTTGGAGGGTTTCGGATTGAGTAATTAGGGGCAAGTGCTTGGGAGTGTTTTGTTCTGTTTTGGAGTGATTAGGAGCGAGGGTTTTGGAGTGTTTTGGAGTGTTTGCTTAGAAGCTAGTGTTTTGGAGCGTTTTGGAGCGTTTAGGTACGCGTTTGAGGTTTGCAGCGTTTTGGAGTGTTTTGGTGTGCTTTGGAGTGTTTTGGAGCGTTTCGGTGTGCTTTTGAGTTTTGGATGTTTTGGAGTGCTTTGGAGTGTCTGTTTAGAAGCCAGTGTTTTGGAGTGAATGGGAGTGTTTGGGAGTGACTGTTTAGAAGCGAATGTTTGGGAGTGTTTTGGTGTGTTTTGGAGTGTTTTGGAGTGTTTGGGAGTGTTTTGGCCTGTTTTGGAGTGTTTGGGAGTGACGGTTTAGAAGCGAGTGTTTGGGGGTGTTTGGGAGTGACTGTTTCGAAGCGAGTGTTTTGGAGTGTTTTGGAGAGCTTTGGAGTGTATGGGACAGCTTTGGAGTTTTTTTTGTGTTTTGGAGCTTTTTCGAGTGAGTGGTTAGGAGCGAGTGATTTGGAGTGTTTTGGAGTGACTGTTTAGAAGCGAGTGTTTCAGAGTGTTTTGGAGGGTTTCGGATTGAGTATTTAGGGGCGAGTGCTTGGGAGTGTTTTGTTCTGTTTTGGAATGGTTAGGAGCGAGTGGTTTGGAGTGTTTTGGAGTGTTTTAGAGTGCGTTGGTGTGCCTGTTTAGAAGTGAGTGTTTTGGAGTGTTTGGGAGTTTCTGGCAGTGACTGTTTAGAAGCGAGTGTTAGGGCGTGTCTTTTGGTATGTTGTGGAGTCTTTTGGAGCGTTTTGGAGTGTTTTGGTGTTCTTTGGAGTGTCTGTTTCGAAGCGAGTGTTTTGGAGCATTTTGGAGTGTTTCGGTGTGCTTTTGAGTTTTGGAGTGTTTTGGAGTGTTTTGGAGTGCTTTGGAGTGTCTGTTTAGAAGCGAGTGTTTTGGAGTGTATGGGAGTGTTTGGGAGTGACTGTTTAGAAGCGAGTGTTTGGGAGTGTTTTGGTGTCTTTTGGAGTGTTTTGGAGTGTTTGGGAGTGACGGTTTAGAAGCGAGTGTTTGGGAGTGTTCTGGAAGGTTTCAGATTCTATGGGACTGTTTTGGAGTTTTTTTGTCTGTTTTGGAGTGTTTTGGAGTGAGTGGTTAGGAGCCAGTGTTTTGGAGTGTTTTGGAGTGACTGTTTAGAAGCCAGTGTTTTGGAGTGTTCTGGAAGGTGTCGGAGTGTATGGGACTGTTTTGGAGGGTTTGGGAGTGTGTTGGAGTGTGTTGGAGTGTGTTGGAGTGAGTGTATAGCAGCGAGTGGTTTGGTGCGTTTTGGACTGTTTTACAGTTTTCAGGTGTGTTTTTGAGTGTTTTGGAGGGTTTCGGATTGAGTAATTAGGGGCAAGTGCTTGGGAGTGTTTTGTTCTGTTTTGGAGTGATTAGGAGCGAGTGTTTTGGTGTGTTTTGGAGTGTTTGCTTAGAAGCTAGTGTTTTGGAGCGTTTTGGAGCGTTTAGGTACGCTTTTGAGGTTTGCAGCGTTTTGGAGTGTTTTGTTGTGCTTTGGAGTGTTTTGGAGCGTTTCGGTGTGCTTTTGAGTTTTGGATGTTTTGGAGTGCTTTGGAGTGTCTGTTTAGAAGCGAGTGTTTTGGAGTGAATGGGAGTGTTTAGGAGTGACTGTTTAGAAGCGAATGTTTGGGAGTGTTTGGGTGTGTTTTGGAGTGTTTTGCAGTGTTTGGGAGTGTTTTGGCCTGTTTTGGAGTGTTTGGGAGTGAAGGTTTAGAAGCGAGTTTTTGGGAGTGTTTGGGAGTGACTGTTTAGAAGCGAGTGTTTCAGAGTGTTTTGGAGGGTTTCGGATTGAGTATTTAGGGGCGAGTGCTTGGGAGTGTTTTGTTCTGTTTTGGAATGGTTAGGAGCGAGTGGTTTGGAGTGTTTTGGAGTTTCTGGCAGTGACTGTTTAGAAGCGAGTGTTAGGGCGTGTGTTTTGGTATGTTGTGGAGTCTTTTGGAGCGTTTTGGAGTGTTTTGGTGTTCTTTGGAGTTTTGGAGTGTTTTGGAGTGTTTTGGAGTGCTTTGGAGTGTCTGTTTAGAAGCGAGTGTTTTGGAGTGTATGGGAGTGTTTGGGAGTGACTGTTTAGAAGCGAGTGTTTGGGAGTGTTTTGGTGTCTTTTGGAGTGTTTTGGAGTGTTTGGGAGTGACGGTTTAGAAGCGAGTGTTTGGGAGTGTTCTGGAAGGTTTCAGATTCTATGGGACTGTTTTGGAGTTTTTTTTGTCTGTTTTGGAGTGTTTTGGAGTGAGTGGTTAGGAGCCAGTGTTTTGGAGTGTTTTGGAGTGACTGTATAGAAGCCAGTGTTTTGGAGTGTTCTGGAAGGTGTCGGAGTGTATGGGACTGTTTTGGAGGGTTTGGGAGTGTGTTGGAGTGTGTTGGAGTGTGTTGGAGTGAATGTATAGCAGCGAGTGGTTTGGTGCGTTTTGGACTGTTTTACAGTTTTCAGGTGTGTTTTTGAGTGTTTTGGAGGGTTTCGGATTGAGTAATTAGGGGCAAGTGCTTGGGAGTGTTTTGTTCTGTTTTGGAGTGATTAGGAGCGAGTGTTTTGGAGTGTTTTGGAGTGTTTGCTTAGAAGCTAGTGTTTTGGAGCGTTTTGGAGCGTTTAGGTACGCTTTTGATGTTTGCAGCGTTTTGGAGTGTTTTGGTGTGCTTTGGAGTGTTTTGGAGCGTTTCGGTGTGCTTTTGAGTTTTGGATGTTTTGGAGTGCTTTGGAGTGTCTGTTTGGAAGCGAGTGTTTTGAAGTGAATGGGAGTGTTTGGGAGTGACTGTTTAGAAGCGAATGTTTGGGAGTGTTTTGGAGTGTTTTGGAGTGTTTGCTTAGAAGCTAGTGTTTTGGAGCGTTTTGGAGCGTTTAGGTACGCTATTGAGGTTTGCAGCGTTTTGGAGTGTTTTGGTGTGCTTTGGAGTGTTTTGGAGCGTTTCGGTGTGCTTTTGAGTTTTGGATGTTTTGGAGTGCTTTGGAGTGTCTGTTTAGAAGCGAGTGTTTTGGAGTGAATGGGAGTGTTTGGGAGTGACTGTTTAGAAGCGAATGTTTGGGAGTGTTTTGGTGTGTTTTGGAGTGTTTTGGAGTGTTTGGGAGTGTTTTGGCCTGTTTTGGAGTGTTTGGGAGTGAAGGTTTAGAAGCGAGTTTTTGGGAGTGTTTGGGAGTGACTGTTTAGAAGCGAATGTTTGGGAGTGTTTGGGTGTGTTTTGGAGTGTTTTGCAGTGTTTGGGAGTGTTTTGGCCTGTTTTGGAGTGTTTGGGAGTGAAGGTTTAGAAGCGAGTTTTTGGGAGTGTTTGGGAGTGACTGTTTAGAAGCGAGTGTTTCAGAGTGTTTTGGAGGGTTTCGGATTGAGTATTTAGGGGCGAGTGCTTGGGAGTGTTTTGTTCTGTTTTGGAATGGTTAGGAGCGAGTGGTTTGGAGTGTTTTGGAGTGTTTTAGAGTGCGTTGGTGTGCCTGTTTAGAAGTGAGTGTTTTGGAGTGTTTGGGAGTTTCTGGCAGTGACTGTTTAGAAGCGAGTGTTAGGGCGTGTGTTTTGGTATGTTGTGGAGTCTTTTGGAGCGTTTTGGAGTGTTTTGGTGTTCTTTGGAGTGTCTGTTTCGAAGCGAGTGTTTTGGAGCGTTTTGGAGTGTTTCGGTGTGCTTTTGAGTTTTGGAGTGTTTTGGAGTGTTTTGGAGTGCTTTGGAGTGTCTGTTTAGAAGCGAGTGTTTTGGAGTGTATGGGAGTGTTTGGGAGTGACTGTTTAGAAGCGAGTGTTTGGGAGTGTTTTGGTGTCTTTTGGAGTGTTTTGGAGTGTTTGGGAGTGACGGTTTAGAAGCGAGTGTTTGGGAGTGTTCTGGAAGGTTTCAGATTCTATGGGACTGTTTTGGAGTTTTTTTGTCTGTTTTGGAGTGTTTTGGAGTGAGTGGTTAGGAACCAGTGTTTTGGAGTGTTTTGGAGTGACTGTATAGAAGCCAGTGTTTTGGAGTGTTCTGGAAGGTGTCGGAGTGTATGGGACTGTTTTGGAGGGTTTGGGAGTGTGTTGGAGTGTGTTGGAGTGTGTTGGAGTGAGTGTATAGCAGCGAGTGGTTTGGTGCGTTTTGGACTGTTTTACAGTTTTCAGGTGTGTTTTTGAGTGTTTTGGAGGGTTTCGGATTGAGTAATTAGGGGCAAGTGCTTGGGAGTGTTTTGTTCTGTTTTGGAGTGATTAGGAGCGAGTGTTTTGGAGTGATTTGGAGTGTTTGCTTAGAAGCTAGTGTTTTGGAGCGTTTTGGAGCGTTTAGGTACGCTTTTGAGGTTTGCAGCGTTTTGGAGTGTTTTGGTGTGCTTTGGAGTGTTTTGGAGCGTTTCGGTGTGCTTTTGAGTTTTGGATGTTTTGGAGTGCTTTGGAGTGTCTGTTTGGAAGCGAGTGTTTTGAAGTGAATGGGAGTGTTTGGGAGTGACTGTTTAGAAGCGAATGTTTGGGAGTGTTTTGGAGTGTTTTGGAGTGTTTGCTTAGAAGCTAGTGTTTTGGAGCGTTTTGGAGCGTTTAGGTACGCTTTTGAGGTTTGCAGCGTTTTGGAGTGTTTTGGTGTGCTTTGGAGTGTTTTGGAGCGTTTCGGTGTGCTTTTGAGTTTTGGATGTTTTGGAGTGCTTTGGAGTGTCTGTTTAGAAGCGAGTGTTTTGGAGTGAATGGGAGTGTTTGGGAGTGACTGTTTAGAAGCGAATGTTTGGGAGTGTTTTGGTGTGTTTTGGAGTGTTTTGGAGTGTTTGGGAGTGTTTTGGCCTGTTTTGGAGTGTTTGGGAGTGAAGGTTTAGAAGCGAGTTTTTGGGAGTGTTTGGGAGTGACTGTTTAGAAGCGAGTGTTTTGGAGAGCTTTGGAGTGTATGGGACAGCTTTGGAGTTTTTTTTGTCTGTTTTGTAGTGTTTTGGAGTGAGTGGTTAGGAGCGAGTGATTTGGAGTGTTTTGGAGTGACTGTTTAGAAGCGAGTGTTTTGTAGTGTTCTGGAAGGTTTCGGAGCGTACGGGACTGTTTTGGAGGGTTTGGGAGTGTGTTGGAGTGTGTTGGAGTGAGTATATAGCAGCGAGTGTTTTGGTGTGTTTTGGACTATTTTACAGTTTTCAGGTGTGTTTTTGAGTGTTTTGGAGTGTTTCGAAGTGTTTTGGCGTATTTATGACTGTTTTGGAGTGTTTCAGAGTGTTTTGGAGGGTTTCGGATTGAGTATTTAGCGGCGAGTGCTTGGGAGTGTTTTGTTCTGTTTTGGAGTGGTTAGGAGCGAGTGTTTTGGAGTGTTTCGGAGTGCGTTGGAGTGTCTGTTTAGAAGCGAGTGTTTTGGAGTGTTTGGGAGTGTTTTAGTGTGTTTTGGTGTGTTTTGGAGTGTTTTGGAGTGTTTGGGAGTGACGGTTTAGAAGCGCGTGCTTTAGAGTGTTTTGGAGCGTTTTGGAGTGTTTTGGAGTGCTTTGGAGGGCTTTGGAGTGTCTGTTTAGAAGCGAGTGTTTTGGAGTGTATGGCAGTGTTTGGGAGTGACTGTTTAGAAGGGAGTGTTTGGGAGTGTTTGGTGTGTTTTGGAGTGTTTTGGAGTGTTTGGGAGTGACGGTTTAGAAGCGCGTGCTTTGGAGTGTTTTGGAGCGTTTTGGAGTGTTTTGGTGTGCTTTGGAGTGTTTTGGAGTGTTTGGGAGTGTTTTGGCCTGTTATGGAGTGTTTGGGAGTCACGGTTTAGAAGCGAGAGTTTGGGGGTGTTTGGGAGTGACTGTTTAGAAGCAAGTGTTTTGGAGTGTTTTGGAGAGCTTTGGAGTGTATGGGGCAGTTTTGGAGTTTTTTTTGTCTGTTTTGGAGTGTATTGGAGTGAGTGGTTAGGAGCGAGTGTTTTGGAGTGTTTTGGAGTGACTGTTTAGAAGCGAGTGTTTGGGAGTGTTCCGGAAGGTTTCGGAGTGTATGGGACTGTTTTGGAGTTTTATTTGTCTGTTTTGGAGTGTTTTGGAATGATTGGTTAGGAGCGCGTGTTTTGGAGTGTTTCGGAGTTACGGTTTAGAAGCGAGTGCTTTGGAGTGTTTTGGAGAGCTTTGGAGTGTATGGGGCAGTTTTGGAGTTTTATTTGTCTGTTTTGGAGTGTTTTGTAGTGAGTGGTTAGGAGCGAGTGTTTTGGAGTGCTTCGGAAGTGACTGTTTAGAAGCGAGTGTTTTGGTGTGTTTTGGTGTGTTTTGAAGTGTTTTGGAGTGTTTGGGAGTGACGGTTTAGAAGCGAGTGTTTGGAGTGTTTGGGAGTGACTGTTTAGAAGCGAGTGTTTGGGAGTGTTTTGGTGTGTTTTGGTGTGTTTTGGAGTGTTTGGAAGTGACGGTTTAGAAGCGAGTGTTTGGGAGTGTTTTGGTGTGTTTTGGTGTGTTTTGGAGTGTTTGGAAGTGTTTGGGAGTGTTTCGGAGTGTTTTGGCCTATTTTGCAGTGTTCGGGAGTGACGGTTCAGAAGCGAGTGTTTGGGAGTGTTTGGGAGTGTTTGCGAGTGACTGTTTAGAAGCAAGTGTTTTGGAGTGTTTTGGAAAGCTTTGGAGTGTATGGGGCAGTTCTGGAGTCTTATTTGTCTGTTTTGGAGTGTTTTGGAGTGATTGGTTAGGAGCGCGTGTTTTGGAGTGCTTCGGAGTGACGGTTTAGAAGCGAGTGTTTGGTAGTTTTTGGGAGTGACTGTTTAGAAGCAAGTGCTTGGGAGTGTTTTGGTGTGTTTTGGAGCGTTTGGGAGTGTTTGGGAGTGTTTTGGCCTGTTTTGGAGTGTTTGGGAGTGACGGTTTAGAAGCGAGTGTTTGGTAGTGTTTGGGAGTGACAGTTTAGAAGCAAGTGCTTGGGAGTGTTTTGATGTGTTTTGGTGTGTTTTGAGCGTTTGGGAGTGTTTGGGAGTGTTTTGGCCTGTTTTGGAGTGTTTGGGAGTGACGGTTTAAAAGCGAGTGTTTGGGAGTGACTGCTTAGAAGCGAGTGTTTGGGAGTGTTTTGGAGAGCTTTGGAGTGTATGGGGCAGTTTTGGAGTTTTATTTGTCTGTTTTGGAGTTTTTTCGAGTGAGTGGTTAGGAGCGAGTGATTTGGAGTGTTTTCGAGTGACTGTTTAGAAGCGAGTGTTTCAGAGTGTTTTGGAGGGTTTCGGATTGAGTATTTAGGGGCGAGTGCTTGGGACTGTTTTGGAGTGTTTTTTCTGTTTTGGTTTGGTTAGGAGCGAGTGTTTTGGAGTGTTTTTGAGTGTTTTGGAGTATGTGCTTAGAAGCCAGTGTTTTGGAGTGATTTCGTGTGCTTTGGAGTGCTTTTGAATGTTTTGGAGCGTTTTGGAGCGTTTTGGTGAGCTTTTGAGTTTTGGAGCGTTTCGGTGTGCTTTTGAGTTTTGGAGTGTTTTGGCGTGTTTTGGAGTGCTTTGGAGTGTCTGTTTAGAAGCGAGTGTTTTGAAGTGTTTGGGAGTGTTTGGGAGTGACGGTTTGGAAGCGAGTGTTTGGTAGTGTTTGGGAGTGACTGTTTAGAAGCAAGTGTTTTGGAGTGTTTTGGAGAGCTTTGGAGTGTATGGGGCAGTTTTGGAGTTTTATTTGTCTGTTTTGGAGTGTTTTGTAGTGAGTGGTTAGGAGCGAGTGTTTTTGGAGTGCTTCGGCGTGACAGTTTAGAAGCGAGTGTTTGGAAGTGTTTGGGAGTGCCTGTTTAGAAGCGAGTGTTTGGAATGTTTTGGAGAGAGCTGTAGCTTGTCATTTCGGACCCAGTAGGGGAGAGGTTTTAGTCTTGAGTGTATGGGACAGTTATGGAGGTTTTTTTGTATGTTTTGGAGTGTTTTGGAGTGAGTGGTTAGGAGCGAGTGTTTTGGAGTGTTTTGGAGTGACTGTTTAGAAGCCAGTGTTTTGGAGTGTTTTGGCCTGTTTTGGAGTGTTTGGGAGTGACGGTTTTGAAGCGAGTGTTTGGGAGTGACGGTTTAGAAGCGAGTGTTTGGGAGTGACTGCTTAGAACGAGTGTTTGGGAGTGTTTTGGTGTATTTTGGTGTGTTTCGGTGTGTTTTGGAGTGCTTTGGAGTGTCTGTTTAGAAGCGAGTGTTTTGAAGTGTTTGGGAGTGTTTGTGAGTGACTGTTTAGAAGCGAGTGTTTGGGAGTGACGGTTTAGAAGCACGTGTTTGGTAGTGTTTGGGAGTGACTGTTTAGAAGCAAGTGTTTTGGAGTGTTTTGGAGAGCTTTGGAGTGTATGGGGCAGTTTTGGAGTTTTATTTGTCTGTTTTGGAGTGTTTTGTAGTGAGTGGTTAGGAGCGAGTGTTTTGGAGTGCTTCGGAGTGACTGTTTAGAAGCGAGTGTTTTGGTGTGTTTTGGTGTGTTTTGAAGTGTTCTGGAGTGTTTGGGAGTGACGGTTTAGAAGCGAGTGTTTGGAGTGTTTGGAGTGCCTGTTTAGAAGCGAGTGTTTGGGAATGTTTTGGAGAGCTTTGGAGTGTATGGGACAGTTATGGAGTTTTTTTTGTATGTTTTGGAGTGTTTTGGAGTGAGTGGTTAGGAGCGAGTGTTTTGGAGTGTTTTGGAGTGACTGTTTAGAAGCCAGTGTTTTGGAGTGTTTTGGCCTGTTTTGGAGTGTTTGGGAGTGACGGTTTTGAAGCGAGTGTTTGGGAGTGACGGTTTAGAAGCGAGTGTTTGGGAGTGACTGCTTAGAACGAGTGTTTGGGAGTGTTTTGGTGTATTTTGGTGTGTTTCGGTGTGTTTTGGAGTGCTTTGGAGTGTCTGTTTAGAAGCGAGTGTTTTGAAGTGTTTGGGAGTGTTTGTGAGTGACTGTTTAGAAGCGAGTGTTTGGGAGTGACGGTTTAGAAGCACGTGTTTGGTAGTGTTTGGGAGTGACTGTTTAGAAGCAAGTGTTTTGGAGTGTTTTGGAGAGCTTTGGAGTGTATGGGGCAGTTTTGGAGTTTTATTTGTCTGTTTTGGAGTGTTTTGTAGTGAGTGGTTAGGAGCGAGTGTTTTGGAGTGCTTCGGAGTGACTGTTTAGAAGCGAGTGTTTTGGTGTGTTTTGGTGTGTTTTGAAGTGTTTTGGAGTGTTTGGGAGTGACGGTTTAGAAGCGAGTGTTTGGAGTGTTTGGGAGTGACTGTTTAGAAGCGAGTGTTTGGGAGTGTTTTGGTGTGTTCTGGTGTGTTTTGGAGTGTTTGGGAGTGTTTGGGAGTGTATCGGAGTGTTTTGGCCTATTTTGGAGTGTTCGGGAGTGACGGTTCAGAAGCGAGTGTTTGGGAGTGTTTGGGAGTGACTGTTTAGAAGCGAGTGTTTTGGAGTGTTTTGGTGTGTTTTGGAGTGTTTTGGAGCGTTTGGGCGAGTTTGGGACTGTTTTGGCCTGTTTTGGAGTGTTTGGGCGTGACGGTTTAGAAGCGAGTGTTTGGGAGTGACTGTTTAGAAGCGAGTGTTTTGGAGTGTTTTGGAGAGCTTTGGAGTGTATGGGACAATTATGGAGTTTTCTTTGTATGTTTTGGAGTGTTTTGGAGTGAGTGGTTAGGAGCGAGTGTTCTGGAGTGTTTTGGAGTGACTGTTTAGAAGCCAGTGTTTTGGAGTGAATGGGAGTGTTTGGGAGTGACCGTTTAGAAGAGAATGTTTGGGAGTGTTTTGGAGTGACTGTTTAGAAGCGAGTGTTTGGGAGTGTTTTTGCCTGTTTTGGAGTGTTTGGGAGTGACGGTTTAGAAGCGAGTGTTTGGGGGTGTTTGGGAATGACTGTTTAGAAGCGAGTGTTTTGGGGTGTTTTGGAGAACTTTGGAGTGTGTGGGACAGTTTTGGAGTGTTTTGGAGTGTTTTGGAGCGTTTCGGTGTGCTTTTGAGTTTTGGAGTGTTTTGGTCTGTTTGGTGTGTTTTGGAGTGTTTTGGAGTGTTTTGGAGTGAGAAGTTAGGAGCGTATGTTTTGGAGTGTTTTGGAGTGACTGTTTAGAAGCCAGTGTTTTGGATTGAATGGGAGTGTTTGGGAGTGACTGTTTAGAAGCGAATGTTTGGGAGTGTTTTGGAGTGACTGTTTAGAAGCGAGTGTTTGGGAGTGTTTTGGCCTGTTTTGGAGTGTTTGGGAGTGACGGTTTAGAAGCGAGTGTTTGGGAGTGACGGTTTAGAAGCGAGTGTTTGGGAGTGACGGTTTAGAAGCGAGTGTTTGGGAGTGTTTTAGTGTGTTTTGGTGTGTTTTGGAGTGTTTGGGAGTGTTTCTGAGTGTTTTGTCCTATTTTGCAGTGTTCGGGAGTGACGGTTCAGAAGCGAGTGTTTGGGAGTGTTTGGGAGTGACTGTTTAGAAGCGAGTGTTTTGGAGTGTTTTGGTGTCTTTTGGAGTGTTTTGGAGCGTTTGGGCGAGTTTGGGACTGTTTTGGCCTGTTTTGGAGTGTTTGGGCGTGACGGTTTAGAAGCGAGTGTTTGGGGGTGTTTGGGAGTGACTGTTTAGAAGCGGGTGTTTTGGAGTGTTTTGGAGAGCTTTGGAGTGTATGGGACAGCTTTGGAGTTTTTTTTGTCTGTTTTGGAGTGTTTTGGAGTGAGTGGTTAGGAGCGAGTGATTTGGAGTGTTTTGGAGTGACTGTTTAGAAGCGAGTGATTTGGAGTGTTCTGGAAGGTTTCGGAGTGAATGGGACTGTTTTGGAGGGTTTGGGAGTGTGTTCGAGTGTATTGGAGTGAGTGTATAGCAGCGAGTGTTTTGGTGTGTTTTGGACTGCTTTACAGTTTTCAGTTGTGTTTTGGAGTGTTTCGAAGTGTTTTGGCGTATTTATGACTGTTTTGGAGTGTTTCAGAGTGTTTTGGAGGGTTTCGGATTGAGTATTTAGGGGCGAGTGCTTGGGCGTGTTTTGTTCTGTTTTGGAGTGGTTAGGAGCGAGTGTTATGGATTGTTTTGGAGTGTTTGGCAGTGACTGTTTAGAAGCGAGTGTTTGGGAGTGTTTTGATGTGTTTTGGAGTGTTTTGAGCGTTTGGGAGTGTTTGGGAGTGTTTTGGCCTGTTTTGGAGTGTTTGGGAGTGACGGTTTAGAAGCGAGTGTTTGGGAGTGACTGCGTAGAAGCGAGTGTTTGGGAGTGTTTTGGAGAGCTTTGGAGTGTATGGGGCAGTTTTGGAGTTTTATTTGTCTGTTTTGGAGTGTATTGGAGTGAGTGGTTAGGAGCGAGTGTTTTGGAGTGTTTCGGAGTGACTGTTTAGAAGCGAGTGTTTGGGAGTGTTTTGGTGTGTTTTGGAGTGTTTTGGAGCCTTTGGGCGTGTTTGGGACTGTTTTGGCCTGTTTTGGAGTGTTTGGGAGCGACGGTTTAGAAGCGAGTGTTTGGGGGTGTTTGGGAGTGACTGTTTCGAAGCGAGTGTTTTGGAGAGCTTTGGAGTGACTGTTTAGAAGCGAGTGTTTTGGAGTGTTCTGGAAGGTTTCGGAGTGTAAGGGACTGTTTTGAAGGGTTTGGGAGTGTGTTGGAGTGTGTTGGAGTGAGTGTATAGCAGCGAGTGTTTGGTGTGTTTTGGACTGTTTTACAGTTTTCTTGTGTGTTTTTGAGTGTTCTGGAGTGTTTCGAAGTGTTTTGGCGTATTTATGACTGTTTTGGAGTGTTTCAGAGTGTTTTGGAGGGTTTCGGATTGAGTATTTAGGGGCGAGTGCTTGGGAGTGTTTTGTTCTGTTTTGGAGTGGTTAGGAGCTTGTGTTTTGGAGTGTTTTGGAGTGTTTTAGAGTGCGTTGGTGTGTCTGTTTAGAAGTGAGTGTTTTGGAGTGTTTGGGAGTGTTTGGCAGTGACTGTTTAGAAGCGAGTGTTTGGGAGTGTTTTAGTGTGTTTTGGTATGTTTTGGAGTCTTTTGGAGCGTTTTGGAGTGTTTTGGTGTTCTTTGGAGTGTCTGTTTAGAAGCGAGTGTTTTGGAGCGTTTTGGAGTGTTTCGGTGTGCTTTTGTGTTTTGGAGTGTTTTGGAGTGTCTGTTTAGAAGCGAGTGTTTTGGAGTGTATGGGAGTGTTTGGGAGTGACTGTTTAGAAGGGAGTGTTTGGGAGTGTTTTGGTGTGTTTTGGAGTGTTTTGGAGTGTTTGGGAGTGTTTTGGCCTGTTTTGGAGTGTTTGGGAGTCACGGTTTAGAAGCGAGTGTTTTTGTGTGTTTTGGAGAGCTTTGGAGTGTATGGGACAGTTATGGAGCTATTTTTGTATGTTTTGGAGTGTTTTGGAGTGAGTGGTTAGGAGCGAGTGTTTTGGAGTGTTTTGGAGTGACTGTTTAGAAGCCAGTGTTTTGGAGTGAATGGGAGTGTTTGGGAGTGACTGCTTAGAAGCGAATGTTTGGGAGTGTTTTGGAGTGACTGTTTAGAAGCGAGTGTTTTGGAGCGTTTTGGAGTGTTTCGGTGTGCTTTTGTGTTTTGGAGTGTTTTGGAGTGTTTTGGAGTGTCTGTTTAGAAGCGAGTGTTTTGGAGTGTATGGGAGTGTTTGGGAGTGACTGTTTAGAGGGAGTGTTTGGGAGTGTTTTGGTGTGTTTTGGAGTGTTTTGGAGTGTTTGGGAGTGTTTTGGCCTGTTTTGGAGTGTTTGGGAGTCACGGTTTAGAAGCGAGTGTTTGGGGGTGTTTGGGAGTGACTGTTTAGAAGCGAGTGTTTTTGAGTGTTTTGGAGAGCTTTGGAGTGTATGGGACAGTTATGGAGTTTTTTTTTGTATGTTTTGGAGTGTTTTGGAGTGAGTGGTTAGGAGCGAGTGTTTTGGAGTGTTTTGGAGTGACTGTTTAGAAGCCAGTGTTTTGGAGTGAATGGGAGTGTTTGGGAGTGACTGCTTAGAAGCGAATGTTTGGGAGTGTTTTGGAGTGACTGTTTAGTAGCGAGTGTTTGGGAGTGTTTTGGCCTGTTTTGGAGTGTTTGGGAGTGACGGTTTAGAAGCGAGTGTTTGGGAGTGACGGTTTAGAAGCGAGTGTTTGGGAGTGACTGCTTAGAACGAGTGTTTGGGAGTGTTTTGGTGTATTTTGGTGTGTTTTGGTGTATTTTGGAGTGCTTTGGAGTGTCTGTTTAGAAGCGAGTGTTTTGAAGTGTTTGGGAGTGTTTGGGAGTGACTGTTTAGAAGCGAGTGTTTGGGAGTGTTTTGGTGTGTTTTTGGAGTGTTTTGGAGTGCTTGAGAGTGTATCGGAGTGTTCTGGCCTGTTTTGGAGTGTTTGGGAGTGACGGTTTAGAAGCGAGTGTTTGGGAGTGACTGCTTAGAAGCGAGTGTTTGGGAGTGTTCTGGAGAGCTTTGGAGTGTATGGGGCAGTTATGAAGTTTTTTTTGTATGTTTTGGAGTGTTTTGGAGTGAGTGGTTAGGAGCGAGTGTTTTGGAGTGTTTTGGAGTGACTGTTTAGAAGCCAGTGTTTTGGAGTGAATGGGAGTGTTTGGGAGGGACTGTTAAGAAGCGAATGTTTGGCAGTGTTTGGGAGTGACTGCTTAGAAGCGAGTGTTTGGGAGTGTGTTTTGGTATGTTTTGGAGTCTTTTGGAGCGTTTTGGCGTGTTTTGGTGTTCTTTGGAGTGTCTGTTTAGAAGCGAGTGTTTTGGAGCGTTTTGGAGTGTTTCGGTGTGCTTTTGAGTTTTGGAGTGTTTTGGAGTGTTTGGAGTGCTTTGGAGTGTCTGTTTAGAAGCGAGTGTTTTGGAGTGTATGGGAGTGTTTGGGAGTGACGGTTTAGAAGCGAGTGTTTGGGAGTGACGGTTTAGAAGCGAGTGTTTGGGAGTGTTTTGGTTTGTTTTGTTGTGTTTTGGAGTGTTTGGGAGTGTTTTGGCCTGTTTTGGAGTGTTTGGGAGTGACTGTTTAGAAGCGAGTGTTTTGGAGAGCTTTGGAGTGTATGGGACAATTATGGAATTTTTTTTTGTATGTTTTGGAGTGTTTTGGAGTGAGTGGTTAGGAGCGAGTGTTCTGGAGTGTTTTGGAGTGACTGTTTAGAAGCCAGTGTTTTGGAGTGAATGGGAGTGTTTGGGAGTGACCGTTTAGAAGAGAATGTTTGGGAGTGTTTTGGAGTGACTGTTTAGAAGCGAGTGTTTGGGAGTGTTTTGGCCTGTTTTGGAGTGTTTGGGAGTGACGGTTTAGAAGCGAGTGTTTTGGGGTGTTTTGGAGAACTTTGGAGTGTGTGGGACAGTTTTGCAGTGTTTTGGAGCGTTTCGGTGTGCTTTTGAGTTTTGGAGTGTTTTGGTCTGTTTTGGTGTGTTTTGGAGTGTTTTGGAGTGTTTTGGAGTGAGAAGTTAGGAGCGTGTGTTTTGGAGTGTTTTGGAGTGACTGTTTAGAAGCCAGTGTTTTGGAGTGAATGGGAGTGTTTGGGAGTGACTGTTTAGAAGCGAAAGTTTGGGAGTGTTTTGGAGTGACTGTTTAGAAGCGAGTGTTTGGGAGTGTTTTGGCCTGTTTTGGAGTGTTTGGGAGTGACGGTTTAGAAGCGAGTGTTTGGGTGTGACGGTTTAGAAGCGAGTGTTTGGGAGTGACGGTTTAGAAGCGAGTGTTTGGGAGTGTTTTATTGTGTTTTGGTGTGTTTTGGAGTGTTTTGGAGTGTTTGGAGTGCTTTGGAGTGTCTGTTTAGAAGCGAGTGTTTTGGAGTGTATGGGAGTGTTTGGGAGTGACGGTTTAGAAGCGAGTGTTTGGGAGTGACGGTTTAGAAGCGAGTGTTTGGGAGTGTTTTGGTTTGTTTTGTTGTGTTTTGGAGTGTTTGGGAGTGTTTTGGCCTGTTTTGGAGTGTTTGGGAGCGACTGTTTAGAAGCGAGTGTTTTGGAGAGCTTTGGAGTGTATGGGACAATTATGGAATTTTTTTTTGTATGTTTTGGAGTGTTTTGGAGTGAGTGGTTAGGAGCGAGTGTTCTGGAGTGTTTTGGAGTGACTGTTTAGAAGCCAGTGTTTTGGAGTGAATGGGAGTGTTTGGGAGTGACCGTTTAGAAGAGAATGTTTGGGAGTGTTTTGGAGTGACTGTTTAGAAGCGAGTGTTTGGGAGTGTTTTGGCCTGTTTTGGAGTGTTTGGGAGTGACGGTTTAGAAGCGAGTGTTTTGGGGTGTTTTGGAGAACTTTGGAGTGTGTGGGACAGTTTTGCAGTGTTTTGGAGTGTTTTGGAGCGTTTCGGTGTGCTTTTGAGTTTTGGAGTGTTTTGGTCTGTTTTGGTGTGTTTTGGAGTGTTTTGGAGTGTTTTGGAGTGAGAAGTTAGGAGCGTGTGTTTTGGAGTGTTTTGGAGTGACTGTTTAGAAGCCAGTGTTTTGGAGTGAATGGGAGTGTTTGGGAGTGACTGTTTAGAAGCGAATGTTTGGGAGTGTTTTGGAGTGACTGTTTAGAAGCGAGTGTTTGGGAGTGTTTTGGCCTGTTTTGGAGTGTTTGGGAGTGACGGTTTAGAAGCGAGTGTTTGGGTGTGACGGTTTAGAAGCGAGTGTTTGGGAGTGACGGTTTAGAAGCGAGTGTTTGGGAGTGTTTTATTGTGTTTTGGTGTGTTTTGGAGTGTTTGGGAGTGTTTCGGAGTGTTTTGTCCTATTTTGCAGTGTTCGGGAGTGACGGTTCAGAAGCGAGTGTTTGGGAGTGTTTGGGAGTCACTGTTTAGAAGCGAGTGTTTTGGAGTGTTTTGGTGTCTTTTGGAGTGTTTTGGAGCGTTTGGGCGAGTTTGGGACTGTTTTGGCCTGTTTTGGAGTGTTTGGGCGTGACGGGTTAGAAGCGAGTGTTTGGGGGTGTTTGGGAGTGACTGTTTAGAAGCGGGTGTTTTGGAGTGTTTTGGAGTGAGTGGTTAGGAGCGAGTGATTTGGAGTGTTTTGGAGTGACTGTTTAGAAGCGAGTGATTTGGAGTGTTCTGGATGGTTTCGGAGTGAATGGGACTGTTTTGGAGGGTTTGGGAGTGTGTTGGAGTGTATTGGAATGAGTGTATAGCAGCGAGTGTTTTGGCGTGTTTTGGACTGCTTTACAGTTTTCAGTTGTGTTTTGGAGTGTTTTGGAGTGTTTCGAAGTGTTTTGGCGTATTTATGACTGTTTTGGAGTGTTTCAGAGTGTTTTGGAGGGTTTCGGATTGAGTATTTAGGGGCGAGTGCTTGGGAGTGTTTTGTTCTGTATTGGAGTGGTTAGGAGCGAGTGTTATGGAGTGTTTTGGAGTGTTTGGCAGTGACTGTTTAGAAGCGAGTGTTTGGGAGTGTTTTAGTGTGTTTTGGTGTGTTTTGGAGTGTTTTGGAGTGTTTGGGAGTGACTGTTTAGAAGCGAGTGTTTGGGAGTGTTTTGGTGTGTTTTTGCAGTGTTTTGGAGTGCTTGAGAGTGTTTCGGAGTGTTCTGGCCTGTTTTGGAGTGTTTGGGAGTGACGGTTTAGAAGCACGTGTTTGGTAGTGTTTGGGAGTGACTGTTTAGAAGCAAGTGTTTTCGAGTGTTTTGGAGAGCTTTGGAGTGTATGGGGCAGTTTTGGAGTTTTATTTGTCTGTTTTGGAGTGTTTTGTAGTGAGTGGTTAGGAGCGAGTGTTTTGGAGTGCTTCGGAGTGACTGTTTAGAAGCGAGTGTTTTGGTGTGTTTTGGTGTGTTTTGAAGTGTTTTGGAGTGTTTGGGAGTGACGGTTTAGAAGCGAGTGTTTGGAGTGTTTGGGAGTGACTGTTTAGAAGCGAGTGTTTGGGAGTGTTTTGGTGTGTTCTGGTGTGTTTTGGAATGTTTGGGAGTGTTTGGGAGTGTATCGGAGTGTTTTGGCCTATTTTGGTGTGTTTGGGAGTGACTGTTTAGAAGCGAGTGTTTTGGAGAGCTTTGGAGTGTATGGGACAATTATGGAGTTTTCTTTGTATGTTTTGGAGTGTTTTGGAGTGAGTGGTTAGGAGCGAGTGTTCTGGAGTGTTTTGGAGTGACTGTTTAGAAGCCAGTGTTTTGGAGTGAATGGGAGTGTTTGGGAGTGACCGTTTAGAAGAGAATGTTTGGGAGTGTTTTGGAGTGACTGTTGAGAAGCGAGTGTTTGGGAGTGTTTTTGCCTGTTTTGGAGTGTTTGGGAGTGACGGTTTAGAAGCGAGTGTTTGGGGGTGTTTGGGAGTGACTGTTTAGAAGCGAGTGTTTTGGGGTGTTTTGGAGAACTTTGGAGTGTGTGGGACAGTTTTGGAGTGTTTTGGAGTGTTTTGGAGCGTTTCGGTGTGCTTTTGAGTTTTGGAGTGTTTTGGTCTGTTTTGGTGTGTTTTGGAGTGTTTTGGAGTGTTTTGGAGTGAGAAGTTAGGAGCGTGTGTTTTGGAGTGTTTTGGAGTGACTGTTTAGAAGCCAGTGTTTTGGAGTGAATGGGAGTGTTTGGGAGTGACTGTTTAGAAGCGAATGTTTGGGAGTGTTTTGGAGTGACTGTTTAGAAGCGAGTGTTTGGGAGTGTTTTGGCCTGTTTTGGAGTGTTTGGGAGTGACGGTTTAGAAGCGAGTGTTTGGGAGTGACGGTTTAGAAGCGAGTGTTTGGGAGTGACGGTTTAGAAGCGTGTGTTTGGGAGTGTTTTAGTGTGTTTTGGTGTGTTTTGGAGTGTTTGGGAGTGTTTCGGAGTGTTTTGTCCTATTTTGCAGTGTTCGGGAGTGACGGTTCAGAAGCGAGTGTTTGGGAGTGTTTGGGAGTGACTGTTTAGAAGCGAGTGTTTTGGAGTGTTTTGGTGTCTTTTGGAGTGTTTTGGAGCGTTTGGGCGAGTTTGGGACTGTTTTGGCCTGTTTTGGAGTGTTTGGGCGTGACGGTTTAGAAGCGAGTGTTTGGGGGTGTTTGGGAGTGACTGTTTAGAAGCGGGTGTTTTGGAGTGTTTTGGAGAGCTTTGGAGTGTATGGGACAGCTTTGGAGTTTTTTTTGTCTGTTTTGGAGTGTTTTGGAGTGAGTGGTTAGGAGCGAGTGATTTGGAGTGTTTTGGAGTGACTGTTTAGAAACGAGTGATTTGGAGTGTTCTGGAAGGTTTCGGAGTGAATGGGACTGTTTTGGAGGGTTTGGGAGTGTGTTGGAGTGTATTGGAGTGAGTGTATAGCAGCGAGTGTTTTGGTGTGTTTTGGACTGCTTTACAGTTTTCAGTTGTGTTTTGGAGTGTTTTGGAGTGTTTCGAAGTGTTTTGGCGTATTTATGACTGTTTTGGAGTGTTTCAGAGTGTTTTGGAGGGTTTTGGATTGAGTATTTAGGGGCGAGTGCTTGGGCGTGTTTTGTTCTGTTTTGGAGTGGTTAGGAGCGAGTGTTATGGATTGTTTTGGAGTGTTTGGCAGTGACTGTTTAGAAGCGAGTGTTTGGGAGTGTTTTAGTGTGTTTTGTTGTGTTTTGGAGTGTTTTGGAGTGTTTGGGAGTGACTGTTTAGAAGCGAGTGTTTGGGAGTGTTTTGGTGTGTTTTTGGAGTGTTTTGGAGTGCTTGAGAGTGTTTCGGAGTGTTCTGGCCTGTTTTGGAGTGTTTGGGAGTGACGGTTTAGTAGCATGTGTTTGGTAGTGTTTGGGAGTGACTGTTTAGAAGCAAGTGTTTTGGAGTGTTTTGGAGAGCTTTGGAGTGTATGGGGCAGTTTTGGAGTTTTATTTGTCTGTTTTGGAGTGTTTTGTAGTGAGTGGTTAGGAGCGAGTGTTTTGGAGTGCTTCGGAGTGACTGTTTAGAAGCGAGTGTTTTGGTGTGTTTTGGTGTGTTTTGAAGTGTTTTGGAGTGTTTGGGAGTGACGGTTTAGAAGCGAGTGTTTGGAGTGTTTGGGAGTGACTGTTTAGAAGCGAGTGTTTGGGAGTGTTTTGGTGCGTTCTGGTGTGTTTGGGAGTGTTTGGGAGTGTATCGGAGTGTTTTGGCCTATTTTGGAGTGTTCGGGAGTGACGGTTCAGAAGCGAGTGTTTGGGAGTGTTTGGGAGTGACTGTTTAGAAGCGAGTGTTTTGGAGTGTTTTGGTGTGTTTTGGAGTGTTTTGGAGCGTTTGGGCGAGTGGACTGTTTTGGCCTGTTTTGGAGTGTTTGGGCGTGACGGTTTAGAAGCGAGTGTTTGGGAGTGACTGTTTAGAAGCGAAGTGTTTTGGAGTGTTTTGGAGAGCTTTGGAGTGTATGGGACAGCTTGGAGTTTTTTTGTGCTTTGGAGTTTTTTTGAGTGAGTGGTTAGGAGCGAGTGATTTGGAGTGTTTTGGAGTGACTGTTTAGAAGCGAGTGTTTCAGAGTGTTTTGGAGGGTTTCGGATTGAGTATTTAGGGGCGAGTGCTTGGGAGTGTTTTGTTCTGTTTTGGAGTGGTTAGGAGCGAGTGTTTTGGAGTGTTTTGGAGTGTTTTAGAGTGCGTTGGTGTTTCTGTTTAGAAGTGAGTGTTTTGGAGTGTTTGGGAGTGTTTTGGCAGTGACTGTTTAGAAGCGAGTGTTTGGGATGTGTTTTAGTGTGTTTTGGTATGTTTTGGAGTCTTTTGGAGCGTTTTGGAGTGTTTTGGTGTTCTTTGGAGTGTCTGTTTAGAAGCGAGAGTGTTTTGGAGCGTTTAGGAGTGTTTCGGTGTGCTTTTGAGTTTTGGAGTGTTTTGGAGTGCTTTGGAGTGTCTATTAGAAGCGAAGTATTTTGGAGTGTTTGGGAGTGACTGTTTAGAAGGGAGTGTTTGGGAGTGTTTTGGTGTGTTTTGGAGTGTTTTGGAGTGTTTGGGAGTGTTTTGGCCTGTTTTGGAGTGTTTGGGAGTCACGGTTTTAGAAGCGAGTGTTTGGGGGTGCTTGGGAGTGGCTGTTTAGAAGCGAGTGTTTTGGAGTGTTTTGGAGAGCTTTGGCATGTATGGGACAGTTATGAAGTTTTTTTTGTATGTTTTGGAGTGTTTTGGAGTGAGTGGTTAGGAGCGAGTGTTTTGGAGTGTTTTGGAGTGACTGTTTAGAAGCCAGTGTTTTGGAGTGAATGGGAGTGTTTGGGAGTGACTGTTTAGAAGCGAATGTTTGGGAGTGTTTGGGAGTGACTGCTTAGAAGCGAGTGTTTGGGGAGTGTGTTTTGGTATGTTTTGGAGTCTTTTGGAGCGTTTTGGAGTCTTTGGTGTTCTTTGGAGTGTCTGTTTAGAAGCGAGTGTTTTGGAGCGTTTTGGAGTGTTTCGGTGTGCTTTTGAGTTTTGGAGTGTTTTGGAGTGTTTTGGAGTGCTTTGGAGTGTCTGTTTAGAAGCGAGTGTTTTGGAGTGTTTTGGAGTGTTTGGGAGTGACGGTTTAGAAGCGAGTGTTTGGGAGCGTTTGGGAGTGACTACTTAGAAGCGAGTGTTTGGGAGTGTTTTGGTTTGTTTTGTTGTGTTTTGGAGTGTTTGGGAGTGTTTTGGCCTGTTTTGGAGTGTTTGGGAGTGACTGTTTAGAACCGAGTGTTTTGGAGTGTTTTGGAGAGCTTTGGAGTGTATGGGACAATTATGGAGTTTTTTTTGTATGTTTTGGAGTGTTTTGGAGTGAGTGGTTAGGAGCGAGTGTTCTGGAGTGTTTTGGAGTGACTGTTTAGAAGCCAGTGTTTTGGAGTGAATGGGAGTGTTTGGGAGTGACCGTTAGAAGAGAATGTTTGGGAGTGTTTTGGAGTGACTGTTTAGAAGCGAGTGTTTGGGAGTGTTTTGGGCTGTTTTGGAGTGTTTGGGAGTGACGGTTTAGAAGCGAGTATTTGGGGGTGTTTGGGAGTGACTGTTTAGAAGCGAGTGTTTTGGGGTGTTTTGGAGAACTTTGGAGTGTGTGGGACAGTTTTGGAGTGTTTTGGAGTGTTTTGGAGCGTTTCGGTGTGCTTTTGAGTTTTGGAGTGTTTTGGTCTGTTTTGGTGTGTTTTGGAGTGTTTTGGAGTGTTTTGGAGTGAGAAGTTAGGAGCGTGTGTTTTGGAGTGTTTTGGAGTGACTGTTTAGAAGCCAGTGTTTTGGAGTGAATGGGAGTGTTTGGGAGTGACTGTTTAGAAGCGAATGTTTGGGAGTATTTTGGAGTGACTGTTTAGAAGCGAGTGTTTGGGAGTGTTTTGGCCTGTTTTGGAGTGTTTGGGAGTGACGGTTCAGAAGCGAGTGTTGGGGAGTGACGGTTTAGAAGCGAGTGTTTGGGAGTGACGGTTTAGAAGCGAGTGTTTGGGAGTGTTTTAGTGTGTTTTGGTGTGTTTTGGAGTGTTTGGGAGTGTTTCGGAGTGTTTTGTCCTATTTTGCAGTGTTCGGGAGTGACGGTTCAGAAGCGAGTGTTTGGGAGTGACTGTTTAGAAGCGGGTGTTTTGGAGTGTTTTGGAGAGCTTTGGAGTGTATGGGACAGCTTTGGAGTTTTTTTTTTCTGTTTTGGAGTGTTTTGGAGTGAGTGGTTAGGAGCGAGTGATTTGGAGTGTTTTGGAGTGACTGTTTAGAAGCGAGTGATTTGGAGTGTTCTGGAAGGTTTCGGAGTGAATGGGACTGTTTTGGAGGGTTTGGGAGTGTGTTGGAGTGTATTGGAGTGTTTGGGAGTGACGGTTTAGTAGCACGTGTTTGGTAGTGTTTGGGAGTGACTGTTTAGAAGCAAGTGTTTTGGAGTGTTTTGGAGAGCTTTGGAGTGTATGGGGCAGTTTTGGAGTTTTATTTGTCTGTTTTGGAGTGTTTTGTAGTGAGTGGTTAGGAGCGAGTGTTTTGGAGTGCTTCGGAGTGACTGTTTAGAAGCGAGTGTTTTGGTGTGTTTTGGTGTGTTTTGAAGTGTTTTGGAGTGTTTGGGAGTGACGGTTTAGAAGCGAGTGTTTGGAGTGTTTGGGAGTGACTGTTTAGAAGCGAGTGTTTGGGAGTGTTTTGGTGTGTTCTGGTGTGTTTTGGAGTGTTTGGGAGTGTTTGGGAGTGTATCGGAGTGTTTTGGCCTATTTTGGAGTGTTCGGGTGTGACGGTTCAGAAGCGAGTGTTTGGGAGTGTTTGGGAGTGACTGTTTAGAAGCGAGTGTTTTGGAGTGTTTTGGTGTGTTTTGGAGTGTTTTGGAGCGTTTGGGCGAGTTTGGGACTGTTTTGGCCTGTTTTGGAGTGTTTGGGCGTGACGGTTTAGAAGCGAGTGTTTGGGAGTGACTGTTTAGAAGCGAGTGTTTTGGAGTGTTTTGGAGAGCTTTGGAGTGTATGGGACAGCTTTGGAGTTTTTTTTGTGCTTTGGAGTTTTTTCGAGTGAATGGTTAGGAGCGAGTGATTTGGAGTGTTTTGGAGTGACTGTTTAGAAGCGAGTGTTTCAGAGTGTTTTGGAGGGTTTCGGATTGAGTATTTAGGGGCGAGTGCTTGGGAGTGTTTTGTTCTGTTTTGGAGTGGTTAGGAGCGAGTGTTTTGGAGTGTTTTGGAGTGTTTTAGAGTGCTTTGGTGTGTCTGTTTAGAAGTGAGTGTTTTGGAGTGTTTGGGAGTGTTTGGCAGTGACTGTTTAGAAGCGAGTGTTTGGGAGTGTTTTAGTGTGTTTTGGTATGTTTTGGAGTCTTTTGGAGCGTTTTGGAGTGTTTTGGTGTTCTTTGGAGTGTCTGTTTACAAGCGAGTGTTTTGGAGCGTTTTGGAGTGTTTCGGTGTGCTTTTGAGTTTTGGAGTGTTTTGGAGTGCTTTGGAGTATCTATTTAGAAGCGAGTATTTTGGAGTGTATGGGAGTGTTTGGGAGTGACTGTTTAGAAGGGAGTGTTTGGGAGTGTTTTGGTGTGTTTTGGAGTGTTTTGGAGTGTTTGGGAGTGTTTTGGCCTGTTTTGGAGTGTTTGGGAGTCACGGTTTAGAAGCGAGTGTTTTGGAGTGTTTTGGAGAGCTTTGGCGTGTATGGGACAGTTATGAAGTTTTTTTTGTATGTTTTGGAGTGTTTTGGAGTGAGTGGTTAGGAGCGAGTGTTTTGGAGTGTTTTGGAGTGACTGTTTAGAAGCCAGTGTTTTGGAGTGAATGGGAGTGTTTGGGAGTGACTGTTTAGAAGCGAATGTTTGGGAGTGTTTGGGAGTGACTGCTTAGAAGCGAGTGTTTGGGAGTGTGTTTTGGTATGTTTTGGAGTCTTTTGGAGCGTTTTGGAGTGTTTTGGTGTTCTTTGGAGTGTCTGTTTAGAAGCGAGTGTTTTGGAGCGTTTTGGAGTGTTTCGGTGTGCTTTTGAGTTTTGGAGTGTTTTGGAGTGTTTTGGAGTGCTTTGGAGTGTCTGTTTAGAAGCGAGTGTTTTGGAGTGTTTTGGAGTGTTTGGGAGTGACGGTTTAGAAGCGAGTGTTTGGGAGCGTTTGGGAGTGACTACTTAGAAGCGAGTGTTTGGGAGTGTTTTGGTTTGTTTTGTTGTGTTTTGGAGTGTTTGGGAGTGTTTTGGCCTGTTTTGGAGTGTTTGGGAGTGACTGTTTAGAACCGAGTGTTTTGGAGTGTTTTGGAGAGCTTTGGAGTGTATGGGACAATTATGGAGTTTTTTTTGTATGTTTTGGAGTGTTTTGGAGTGAGTGGTTAGGAGCGAGTGTTCTGGAGTGTTTTGGAGTGACTGTTTAGAAGCCAGTGTTTTGGAGTGAATGGGAGTGTTTGGGAGTGACCGTTTAGAAGAGAATGTTTGGGAGTGTTTTGGAGTGACTGTTTAGAAGCGAGTGTTTGGGAGTGTTTTGGGCTGTTTTGGAGTGTTTGGGAGTGACGGTTTAGAAGCGAGTATTTGGGGGTGTTTGGGAGTGACTGTTTAGAAGCGAGTGTTTTGGGGTGTTTTGGAGAACTTTGGAGTGTGTGGGACAGTTTTGGAGTGTTTTGGAGTGTTTTGGAGCGTTTCGGTGTGCTTTTGAGTTTTGGAGTGTTTTGGTCTGTTTTGGTGTGTTTTGGAGTGTTTTGGAGTGTTTTGGAGTGAGAAGTTAGGAGCGTGTGTTTTGGAGTGTTTTGGAGTGACTGTTTAGAAGCCAGTGTTTTGGAGTGAATGGGAGTGTTTGGGAGTGACTGTTTAGAAGCGAATGTTTGGGAGTATTTTGGAGTGACTGTTTAGAAGCGAGTGTTTGGGAGTGTTTTGGCCTGTTTTGGAGTGTTTGGGAGTGACGGTTTAGAAGCGAGTGTTGGGGAGTGACGGTTTAGAAGCGAGTGTTTGGGAGTGACGGTTTAGAAGCGAGTGTTTGGGAGTGTTTTAGTGTGTTTTGGTGTGTTTTGGAGTGTTTGGGAGTGTTTCGGAGTGTTTTGTCCTATTTTGCAGTGTTCGGGAGTGACGGTTCAGAAGCGAGTGTTTGGGAGTGTTTGGGAGTGACTGTTTAGAAGCGGGTGTTTTGGAGTGTTTTGGAGAGCTTTGGAGTGTATGGGACAGCTTTGGAGTTTTTTTTTCTGTTTTGGAGTGTTTTGGAGTGAGTGGTTAGGAGCGAGTGATTTGGAGTGTTTTGGAGTGACTGTTTAGAAGCGAGTGATTTGGAGTGTTCTGGAAGGTTTCGGAGTGAATGGGACTGTTTTGGAGGGTTTGGGAGTGTGTTGGAGTGTATTGGAGTGAGTGTATAGCAGCGAGTGTTTTGGTGTGTTTTGGACTGCTTTACAGTTTTCAGTTGTGTTTTGGAGTGTTTTGGAGTGTTTCGAAGTGTTTTGGCGTATTTATGACTGTTTTGGAGTGTTTCAGAGTGTTTTGGAGGGTTTCGGATTGAGTATTTAGGGGCGAGTGCTTGGGCGTGTTTTGTTCTGTTTTGGAGTGGTTAGGAGCGAGTGTTATGGATTGTTTTGGAGTGTTTGGCAGTGACTGTTTAGAAGCGAGTGTTTGGGAGTGTTTTAGTGTGTTTTGGTGTGTTTTGGAGTGTTTTGGAGTGTTTGGGAGTGACTGTTTAGAAGCGAGTGTTTGGGAGTGTTTTGGTGTGTTTTTGGAGTGTTTTGGAGTGCTTGAGAGTGTTTCGGAGTGTTCTGGCCTGTTTTGGAGTGTTTGGGAGTGACGGTTTAGTAGCACGTGTTTGGTAGTGTTTGGGAGTGACTGTTTAGAAGCAAGTGTTTTGGAGTGTTTTGGAGAGCTTTGGAGTGTATGGGGCAGTTTTGGAGTTTTATTTGTCTGTTTTGGAGTGTTTTGTAGTGAGTGGTTAGGAGCGAGTGTTTTGGAGTGCTTCGGAGTGACTGTTTAGAAGCGAGTGTTTTGGTGTGTTTTGGTGTGTTTTGAAGTGTTTTGGAGTGTTTGGGAGTGACGGTTTAGAAGCGAGTGTTTGGAGTGTTTGGGAGTGACTGTTTAGAAGCGAGTGTTTGGGAGTGTTTTGGTGTGTTCTGGTGTGTTTTGGAGTGTTTGGGAGTGTTTGGGAGTGTATCGGAGTGTTTTGGCCTATTTTGGAGTGTTCGGGAGTGACGGTTCAGAAGCGAGTGTTTGGGAGTGTTTGGGAGTGACTGTTTAGAAGCGAGTGTTTTGGAGTGTTTTGGTGTGTTTTGGAGTGTTTTGGAGCGTTTGGGCGAGTTTGGGACTGTTTTGGCCTGTTTTGGAGTGTTTGGGCGTGACGGTTTAGAAGCGAGTGTTTGGGAGTGACTGTTTAGAAGCGAGTGTTTTGGAGTGTTTTGGAGAGCTTTGGAGTGTATGGGACAGCTTTGGAGTTTTTTTTGTGCTTTGGAGTTTTTTCGAGTGAATGGTTAGGAGCGAGTGATTTGGAGTGTTTTGGAGTGACTGTTTAGAAGCGAGTGTTTCAGAGTGTTTTGGAGGGTTTCGGATTGAGTATTTAGGGGCGAGTGCTTGGGAGTGTTTTGTTCTGTTTTGGAGTGGTTAGGAGCGAGTGTTTTGGAGTGTTTTAGAGTGCGTTGGTGTGTCTGTTTAGAAGTGAGTGTTTTGGAGTGTTTGGGAGTGTTTGGCAGTGACTGTTTAGAAGCGAGTGTTTGGGAGTGTTTTAGTGTGTTTTGGTATGTTTTGGAGTCTTTTGGAGCGTTTTGGAGTGTTTTGGTGTTCTTTGGAGTGTCTGTTTACAAGCGAGTGTTTTGGAGCGTTTTGGAGTGTTTCGGTGTGCTTTTGAGTTTTGGAGTGTTTTGGAGTGCTTTGGAGTATCTATTTAGAAGCGAGTATTTTGGAGTGTATGGGAGTGTTTGGGAGTGACTGTTTAGAAGGGAGTGTTTGGGAGTGTTTTGGTGTGTTTTGGAGTGTTTTGGAGTGTTTGGGAGTGTTTTGGCCTGTTTTGGAGTGTTTGGGAGTCACGGTTTAGAAGCGAGTGTTTTGGAGTGTTTTGGAGAGCTTTGGCGTGTATGGGACAGTTATGAAGTTTTTTTTGTATGTTTTGGAGTGTTTTGGAGTGAGTGGTTAGGAGCGAGTGTTTTGGAGTGTTTTGGAGTGACTGTTTAGAAGCCAGTGTTTTGGAGTGAATGGGAGTGTTTGGGAGTGACTGTTTAGAAGCGAATGTTTGGGAGTGTTTGGGAGTGACTGCTTAGAAGCGAGTGTTTGGGAGTGTGTTTTGGTATGTTTTGGAGTCTTTTGGAGCGTTTTGGAGTGTTTTGGTGTTCTTTGGAGTGTCTGTTTAGAAGCGAGTGTTTTGGAGCGTTTTGGAGTGTTTCGGTGTGCTTTTGAGTTTTGGAGTGTTTTGGAGTGTTTTGGAGTGCTTTGGAGTGTCTGTTTAGAAGCGAGTGTTTTGGAGTGTTTTGGAGTGTTTGGGAGTGACGGTTTAGAAGCGAGTGTTTGGGAGCGTTTGGGAGTGACTACTTAGAAGCGAGTGTTTGGGAGTGTTTTGGTTTGTTTTGTTGTGTTTTGGAGTGTTTGGGAGTGTTTTGGCCTGTTTTGGAGTGTTTGGGAGTGACTGTTTAGAACCGAGTGTTTTGGAGTGTTTTGGAGAGCTTTGGAGTGTATGGGACAATTATGGCGTTTTTTTTGTATGTTTTGGAGTGTTTTGGAGTGAGTGGTTAGGAGCGAGTGTTTTGGAGTGACTGTTTAGAAGCCAGTGTTTTGGAGTGAATGGGAGTGTTTGGGAGTGACCGTTTAGAAGAGAATGTTTGGGAGTGTTTTGGAGTGACTGTTTAGAAGCGAGTGTTTGGGAGTGTTTTGGGCTGTTTTGGAGTGTTTGGGAGTGACGGTTTAGAAGCGAGTATTTGGGGGTGTTTGGGAGTGACTGTTTAGAAGCGAGTGTTTTGGGGTGTTTTGGAGAACTTTGGAGTGTGTGGGACAGTTTTGGAGTGTTTTGGAGTGTTTTGGAGCGTTTCGGTGTGCTTTTGAGTTTTGGAGTGTTTTGGTCTGTTTTGGAGTGCGTTGGAGTGTCTGTTTAGAAGCGAGTGTTTTGGAGTGTATGGGAGTGATTGGGAGTGACTGTTTAGAAGCGAGTGTTTGGGAGTGTTTTGGTGTGTTTTGGAGTGTTTTGGAGTGTTTGGGAGTGACGGTTTAGAAGCGAGTGTTTGGGAGTGTTCTGGAAGGTTTCGGAGTGTATGGGACAGTTTTGGAGTTTTTTTGTCTGTTTTGGAGTGTTTTGGAGTGAGTGGTTAGGAGCCAGTGTTTTGGAGTGTTTTGGAGTGACTGTTTAGAAGCCAGTGTTTTGGAGTGTTCTGGAAGGTGTCGGAGTGTATGGGACTGTTTTGCAGGGTTTGGCAGTGTGTTGGAGTGAGTGTATAGCAGCGAGTGGTTTGGTGCGTTTTGGACTGTTTTACAGATTTCAGGTGTGTTTTTGAGTGTTTTGGAGGGTTTCGGATTGAGTAATTAGGGGCAAGTGCTTGGGAGTGTTTTGTTCTGTTTTGGAGTGATTAGGAGCGAGTGTTTTGGAGTGTTTTGGAGTGTTTGCTTAGAAGCTAGTGTTTTGGAGCGTTTTGGAGCGTTTAGGTACGCTTTTGAGGTTTGCAGCGTTTTGGAGTGTTTTGGTGTGCTTTGGAGTGTTTTGGAGCGTTTCGGTGTGCTTTTGAGTTTTGGATGTTTTGGAGTGCTTTGGAGTGTCTGTTTAGAAGCGAGTGTTTTGGAGTGAATGGGAGTGTTTAGGAGTGACTGTTTAGAAGCGAATGTTTGGGAGTGTTTTGGTGTGTTTTGGAGTGTTTGGGAGTGTTTTGGCCTGTTTTGGAGTGTTTGGGAGTGAAGGTTTAGAAGCGAGTGTTTGGGAGTGTTTGGGAGTGACTGTTTAGAAGCGAGTGTTTGGGAGTGTTTTGGTGTGTTTTGGAGTGTTTGGGAGTGTTTGGGAGTGTTTTGGCCTGTTTTGGAGTGTTTGGGAGTGACGCTTTAGAAGCGAGGGTTTGGGATTGTTTGGGAGTGACTGCTTAGATGCGAGTGTTTGGGAGTGTTTTGGTGTAATTTGGTGTGTTTTGGAGTGTTTGGGAGTGTTTGGGAGTGTTTTAGCCTGTTTTGGAGTGTTTGGGAGTGACGGTTTAGAAGGGAGTGTTTGGGGGTGTTTGGGAGTGACTGTTTAGAAGCGAGTGTTTTGGAGTGTATTGGAGAACTTTGGAGTGTATGGGACAGTTTTGGAGTGTTTTGGAGTGTTTTGGAGCGTTTCGGTGTGCTTTTGAGTTTTGGAGTGTTCTGGAGTGCTTTGGAGTGTCTGTTTAGAAGCGAGTGTTTTGGAGTGAATGGGAGTGTTTAGGAGTGACTGTTTAGAAGCGAATGTTTGGGAGTGTTTTGGTGTGTTTTCGAGTGTTTTGGAGTGGCGGTTTAGAAGCGAGTGTTTGGAGTGTTTGGGAGTGACTGTTTAGAAGCGTGTGTTTGGGAGTGTTTTCGTGTGTTTTGCAGTGTTTTGGACTGTTTGGGAGTGTTTCGGAGTGTTATGGCCTATTTTGCAGTGTTCGGGAGTGACGGTTTAGAAGCGAGTGTTTGGGAGTGTTTGAGAGTGACTGTTTTGAAGCGAGTGTTTGGGAGTGTTTTGGTGTGTTTTGGAGTGTTTTGAAGCGTTTGGGCGTGTTTGGGAGTGTTTTGGCCTGTTTTAGAGTGTTTGGGAGTGACGGTTTAGAAGCGAGTGTTTTGGAGTGAATGGGAGTGTATGGGACAGCTTTGGAGTTTTTTTTGTCTGTTTTGGAGTGTTTTGGAGGGAGTGGTTAGGAGCGAGTGGTTTGGAGTGTTTGGAGTGACTGTTTAGAAGCGAGTGTTTTGGAGTGTTTTGGAAGGTTTCGGAGTGTACGGGACTGTTTTGGAGGGTTTGGGAGTGTGTTGGAGTGAGTGTATAGCAGCGAGTGTTTGGTGTGTTTTGGACTGTTTTACAGTTTTCAGGTGTGTTTTTGAGTGTTTTGGAGTGTTTCGAAGTGTTTTGGAGGGTTTCGGATTGAGTATTTAGGGGCGAGTGCTTGGGAGTGTTTTGTTCGGTTTTGGAGTGGTTAGGAGCGAGTGTTTTGGAGTGTTTCGGAGTGTTTTAGTGTGTTTTGGTGTGCTTTGGAGTGTTTTGGAGTGTTTGGGAGTGACGGTTTAGAAGCGCGTGCTTTGTGGAGTGCTTTGGAGCGTTTTGGAGTGTTTTGGTGTGCTTTGGAGTGTTTGTTCAGAAGCGAGTGTTTTGGAGCGTTTTGAAGTGTTTCGGTGTGCTTTTGAGTTTTGGAGTGTTTTGGAGTGTTTTGGAGTGTCTGTTTAGAAGCGAGTGTTTTGGAATGTATGGGAGTGTTTGGGAGTGATTGTTTAGAAGCGAGTGTTTGGGAGTGTTTTGGTGTGTTTTGGAGTGTTTTGGAGTGTTTGGGAGTGTTTTGGCCTGTTTTGGAGTGTTTGGGAATGACGCTTTAGAAGCGAGTTTTTGGGAGTGACGGTTTAGAAGCGAGTGTTTGGGAGTGACTGCTTAGAAGCGAGTGTTTGGGAGTGTTTTGGTGTGTTTTGGAGTGTTTGGGAGTGTTTGGGAGTGTTTTAGCCTGTTTTGGAGTGTTTGGGAGTGACGGTTTAGAAGGGAGTGTTTGGGGGTGTTTGGGAGTGACTGTTTAGAAGCGAGTGTTTTGGAGTGTTTTGGAGAACTTTGGAGTGTGTGGGACAGTTTTGGAGTGTTTTGGAGTGTTTTGGAGCGTTTCGGTGTGCTTTTGAGTTTTGGAGTGTTTTGTAGTGTTTTGGAGTGTCTGTTTAGAAGCGAGTGTTTTGGAGTGTTTTGGTCTGTTTTGGTGTGTTTTGGAATGTTTGGGAGTGTTTGGGAGTGCTCTGGCCTGTTTTGGAGTGTTTGGGAGTGACGGTTTAGAAGCGAGTGTTTGATAGTGTTCGGGAGTGACTGTTTAGAAGCAAGTGTTTTGGAGAGCTTTGGAGTGTATGGGGCAGTTTTGGAGTTTTATTTGTCTGTTTTGGAGTGTTTTGGAGTGAATGGTTAGGAGCGAGTGTTTTGGAGTGTTTCGGAGTGACTGTTTAGAAGCGAGTGTTTTGGTGTGTTTTGGTGTGTTTTGGAGTGTTTTGGAGTGTTTGGGAGTGACGGTTTAGAAGCGAGTGTTTTGGAGCGTTTTGGAGTGTTTCGGTGTGCTTCTGAGTTTTGGAGTGCCTGTTTAGAAGCGAGTGTTTTGGAGTGTATGGGAGTGTTTGGGAGTGACTGCTTAGAAGCGAGTGTTTCGGAGTGTTTTGGTGTGTTTTGTTGTGTTTTGGAGTGTTTGGGAGTGATTTGGCCTGTTTTGGAGTGTTTGGGAGTGACGGTTTAGAAGCGAGTGTTTGGGAGCGTTTGTGAGTGACTGCTTAGAAGCGAGTGTTTGGGAGTGTTTTGGTGTGTTTTGTTGTGTTTTGGAGTGTTTGGGAGTGTTTTGGCCTGTTTTGGAGTGTTTGGGAGTGACGGTTTAGAAGCGAGTGTTTGGGGGTGTTTGGGAGTGACTGTTTAGAAGCGAGTGTTTTGGAGTGTTTTGGAGAGCTTTGGAGTGTATGGGACAGTTATGGAGTTTTTTTGTATGTTTTGGAGTGAGTGGTTAGGAGCGAGTGTTTTGGAGTGTTTTGGAGTGACTGTTTAGAAGCCAGTGTTTTGGAGTGAATGGGAGTGTTTGGGAGTGACTGTTTAGAAGCGAATGTTTGGGAGTGTTTTGGAGTGACTGTTTAGAAGCGAGTGTTTGGGAGTGTTTTGGCCTGTTTTGGAGTGTTTGGGAGTGACGGTTTAGCAGCGAGTGTTTGGGAGTGACGGTTTAGAAGCGAGTGTTTGGGAGTGACTGCTTAGAAGCGAGTGTTTGGGAGTGTTTTGGTGTATTTTGGTGTGTTTTGGAGTGTTTTGGAGTGTTTGGGAGTGTTTGGGAGTGACGGTTTAGAAGGGAGTGCTGGTGGTGTTTGGGAGTGACTGTTTAGAAGCGAGTGTTTTGGAGAACTTTGGAGTGTATGGGAAAGTTTTGGAGTGTTTTGGAGTGTTTTGGAGTGTTTCGGTGTGCTTTTGAGTTTTGGAGTATTTTGGAGTGTTCTGGAGTGCTTTGGAGTGCCTGTTTAGAAGCGAGTGTTTTGGAGTGTTTTGGTCTGTTTTGGTGTGTTTTGGAGTGTTTTGGAGTGTTTGGGAGTATTTGCGAGTGTTCTGGCCTGTTTTGGAGTGGTTTGGGAGTGACCGTTTAGAAGCGAGTGTTTGGGAGTGTTTTGCTGTGTTTTGTGTGTTTTGGCGTGTTTGGGAGTGTTCGGAGTGTTTCGGAGTGTTTTGGCCGATTTTGCAGTGTTCGGGAGTGACGGTTCAGAAGCGAGTGTTTGGGAGTGTTTGGGAGTGACTGTTTAGAAGCGAGTGTTTTGGAGCGTTTTGGTGTGTTCTGGAATGTTTTGGAGCGTTTGGGCGAGTTTGGGACTGTTTTGGCCTGTTTTGGAGTGTTTGGGAGTGACTGTTTAGAAGCAAGTGTTTTGGAGTGTTTTGGAGAGCTTTGGAGTGTATGGGACAGCTTTGGAGTTTTTTTTGTCTGTTTTGGAGTGTTTTGGAGTGAGTGGTTAGGAGCGAGTGATTTGGAGTGTTTTGGAGTGACTGTTTAGAAGCGAGTGATTTGGAGTGTTCTGGAAGGTTTCGGAGTGTATGGGACTGTTTTGGAGGGTTTGGGAGTGTGTTGGAGTCTGTTGGAGTGAGTGTATAGCAGCGAGTGTTTTGGTGTGTTTTGGACCGTTTTACAGTTTTCAGGTGTGTTTTGGAGTGTTTTGGAGTGTTTCGAAGTGTTTTGGCGTATTTATGACTGTTTTGGAGTGTTTCAGAGTGTTTTGGAGGATTTCGGATTGAATATTTAGGGGCGAGTGCTTGGGAGAGTTTTGTTCTGTTTTGGAGTGGTTAGGAGCGAGTGTTATGGAGTGTTTTGGAGTGTTTGGCAGTGACTGTTTAGAAGCGAGTGTTTGGGAGTGTTTTAGTGTGTTTTGGTGTGTTTTGGAGTCTTTGGGAGTGTTTTGGTGTGCTTTGGTGTGCTTTGGAGTGTCTGTTTAGAAGCGAGTGTTTTGGAGCGTTTTGCAGTGTTTCGGTGTGCTTTTGAGTTTTGGAGTGTTTTGGAGTGCTTTGGAGTGTCTGTTTAGAAGCGAGTGTTTTGGAGTGTATGGGAGTGTTTGGGAGTGAAGGTTTAGAAGCGAGTGTTTGGTAGTGTTTGGGAGTGAATGTTTAGAAGCAAGTGTTTTGGAGTGTTTTGGAGAGCTTTGGAGTGTATGGGGCAGTTTTGGAGTTTTATTTGTCTGTTTTGGAGTGTTTTGTAGTGAGTGGTTAGGAGCGAGTGTTTTGGAGTGCTTCGGAGTGACTGTTTAGAAGCGAGTGTTTTGGTGTGTTTTGGTGTGTTTTGAAGTGTTTTGGAGTGTTTGGGAGTGACGGTTTAGAAGCGAGTGTTTGGAGTGTTTTGGTGTGTTTTGGTGTGTTTTGGAGTGTTTGGGAGTGACGGTTTAGAAGCGAGTGTTTGGGAGTGTTTTGATGTGTTTTGGTGTGTTTTGGAGTGTTTGGGAGTGTTTGGGAGTGTTTGGGAGTGTTTTAGCCTGTTTTGGAGTGTTTGCGAGTGACGGTTTAGAAGGGAGTGTTTGGGGGTGTTTGGGAGTGTCTGTTTAGAAGCGAGTGTTTTGGAGTGTTTTGGAGAACTTTGGAGTGTATGGGACAGTTTTGGAGTGTTTTGGAGTGTTTTGGAGCGTTTCGGTGTGCTTTTGAGTTTTGGAGTATTTTGGAGTGTTTTGGAGTGTTTGGGAGTATTTGGGAGTGTTCTGGCCTGTTTTGGAGTGTTTGGGAGTGACCGTTTAGAAGTGAGTGTTTGGGAGTGTTTTGGTGTGTTTTGGTGTGTTTGGGAGTGTTCGGGAGTGTTTCGGAGTGTTTTGGCCTATTTTGCAGTGTTCGGGAGTGACGGTTCAGAAGCGAGTGTTTGGGAGTGTTTGGGAGTGACTGTTTAGAAGCGAGTGTTTTGGAGTGTTTTGGTGTGTTTTGGAGTGTTTTGGAGCGTTTGGGCGAGTTTGGGACTGTTTTGGCCTGTTTTGGAGTGTTTGGGCGTGACGGTTTAGAAGCGAGTGTTTGGGGGTGTTTGGGAGTGACTGTTTAGAAGCGAGTGTTTTGGAGTGTTTTGGAGAGCTTTGGAGTGTATGGGACAGTTTTGGAGTGTTTTGGAGCGTTTCGGTGTGCTTTTGAGTTTTGTTGGAGTATTTTGGAGTGTTTTGGAGTGTTTGGGAGTATTTGGGAGTTGTTCTGGCCTGTTTTGGAGTGTTTGGGAGTGACCGTTTAGAAGTGAGTGTTTGGGAGTGTTTTGGTGTGTTTTGGTGTGTTTGGGAGTGTTCGGGAGTGTTTCGGAGTGTTTTGGCCTATTTTGCAGTGTTCGGGAGTGACGGTTCAGAAGCGAGTGCTTGGGAGTGTTTGGGAGTGACTGTTTAGAAGCGAGTGTTTTGGAGTGTTTTGGTGTGTTTTGGAGTGTTTTGGAGCGTTTGGGCGAGTTTGGGACTGTTTTGGCCTGTTTTGGAGTGTTTGGGCGTGACGGTTTAGAAGCGAGTGTTTGGGGGTGTTTGGGAGTGACTGTTTAGAAGCGAGTGTTTTGGAGTGTTTTGGAGAGCTTTGGAGTGTATGGGACAGCTGTGGAGTTTTTTTTTGTCTGTTTTGGAGTGTTTTGGAGTGAGTGGTTAGGAGCGAGTGATTTGGAGTGTTTTGGAGTGACTGTTTAGAAGCGAGTGATTTGGAGTGTTCTGGAAGGTTTCGGAGTGTATGGGACTGTTTTGGAGGGTTTGGGAGTGTGTTGGAGTGTATTGGAGTGAGTGTATAGCAGCGAGTGTTTTGGTGTGTTTTGACTTTTTTACAGTTTTCAGGTGTGTTTTGGAGTGTTTCGAAGTGTTTTGGGGCATTTATGACTGTTTTGGAGTGCTTCAGAGTGTTTTCGAGGGTTTCGGATTGAGTATTTAGGGGCGAGTGCTTGGAGTGTTTTGTTCTATTTTGGAGTGGTTAGGAGCGAGTGTTATGGAGTGTTTTGGAGTGTTTGGCAGTGACTGTTTAGAAGCGAGTGTTTGGGAGTGTTTTAGTGTGTTTTGGTGTGTTTTGGAGTGTTTTGGAGTGTTTCGGAGTGACGGTTTAGAAGCGCGTGCTTTAGAGTGTTTTGGAGCGTTTTGCAGTGTTTCGGTGTGTTTTGAGTTTTGGAGTGTTTGGGAGTGTTTGGGAGTAACTGTTTAGAAGCGAGTGTTTGGGAGTGTTTTGGAGAACCTTGGAGTGTATGGGACAATTTTGGAGTGTTTTGGAATGTTTTGGAGTGTTTTGGAGTGTGTGCTTAGAAGCGAGTGTTCTGGAGTGTTTTGGCCTGTTTTGGAGTGTTTGGAGTGACTGTTTAGAAGCGAGTGTTTTGGAGTGTTTTGGAGGGTTTCGGATTGAGCATTTAGGGGCGAGTGCTTGGGACTGCTTTGGAGTGATTTTTTCTGTTTTGGATTGGTTAGGAGCGAGTGTTTTGGAGTGTTTTTGAGTGTTTTGTAGTATGTGCTTAGAAGCCAGTGTTTTGGAGTGTTTTGGAGTGATTTGGTGTGCTTTGGAGTGCTTTTGAGTGTTTTGGAACGTTTTGGAGCGTTTTGGTGAGCTTTTGAGTTTTGGAGTGTTTTGGCGTGTTTTGGAGTGCTTTGGAGTGTCTGTTTAGAAGCGAGTGTTTGAAGTGTTTGGGAGCGTTTGGGAGTGACGGTTTAGAAGCGAGTGTTTGGTAGTGTTTGGGAGTGACTGTTTAGAAGCAAGTGTTTTGGAGTGTTTTGGAGAGCTTTGGAGTGTATGGGACAGCTTTGGAGTTTTGTTTGTGTTTTGGAGTTTTTTCGAGTGAGTGGTTAGGAGTGAGTGATTTGGAGTGTTTTGGAGTGAATGTTTAGAAGCGAGAGTTTCAGAGTGTTTTGGATGGTTTCGGATTGAGTATTTAGGGGCGAGTGCTTGGGAGTGTTTTGTTCTGTTTTGGAGTGGTTAGAAGCGAGTGTTTTGGAGTGTTTTGGAGTGTTTTAGAGTGCGTTGGTGTGTCTGTTTAGAAGCGAGTGTTTTGGAGTGTATGGGAGTGATTGGGAGTGACTGTTTAGAAGCGAGTGTTTGGGAGTGTTTTGGTGTGTTTTGGAGTGTTTTGGAGTGTTTGGGAGTGACGGTTTAGAAGCGAGTGTTTGGGAGTGTTCTGGAAGGTTCGGAGTGTATGGGACAGTTTTGGAGTTTTTTTTGTCTGTTTTGGAGTGTTTTGGAGTGAGTGGTTAGGAGCCAGTGTTTTGGAGTGTTTTGGAGTGACTGTTTAGAAGCCAGTGTTTTGGAGTGTTCTGGAAGGTGTCGGAGTGTATGGGACTGTTTTGCAGGGTTTGGCAGTGTGTTGGAGTGAGTGTATAGCAGCGAGTGGTTTGGTGCGTTTTGGACTGTTTTACAGATTTCAGGTGTGTTTTTGAGTGTTTTGGAGGGTTTCGGATTGAGTAATTAGGGGCAAGTGCTTGGGAGTGTTTTGTTCTGTTTTGGAGTGATTAGGAGCGAGTGTTTTGGAGTGTTTTGGAGTGTTTGCTTAGAAGCTAGTGTTTTGGAGCGTTTTGGAGCGTTTAGGTACGCTTTTGAGGTTTGCAGCGTTTTGGAGTGTTTTGGTGTGCTTTGGAGTGTTTTGGAGCGTTTCGGTGTGCTTTTGAGTTTTGGATGTTTTGGAGTGCTTTGGAGTGTCTGTTTAGAAGCGAGTGTTTTGGAGTGAATGGGAGTGTTTAGGAGTGACTGTTTAGAAGCGAATGTTTGGAGTGTTTTGGTGTGTTTTGGAGTGTTTGGGAGTGTTTTGGCCTGTTTTGGAGTGTTTGGGAGTGAAGGTTTAGAAGCGAGTGTTTGGGAGTGTTTGGGAGTGACTGTTTAGAAGCGAGTGTTTGGGAGTGTTTTGGTGTGTTTTGGAGTGTTTGGGAGTGTTTGGGAGTGTTTTGGCCTGTTTTGGAGTGTTTGGGAGTGACGCTTTAGAAGCGAGGGTTTGGATTGTTTGGGAGTGACTGCTTAGATGCGAGTGTTTGGGAGTGTTTTGGTGTAATTTGGTGTGTTTTGGAGTGTTTGGGAGTGTTTGGGAGTGTTTTAGCCTGTTTTGGAGTGTTTGGGAGTGACGGTTTAGAAGGGAGTGTTTGGGGGTGTTTGGGAGTGACTGTTTAGAAGCGAGTGTTTTGGAGTGTATTGGAGAACTTGGAGTGTATGGGACAGTTTTGGAGTGTTTTGGAGTGTTTTGGAGCGTTTCGGTGTGCTTTTGAGTTTTGGAGTGTTCTGGAGTGCTTTGGAGTGTCTGTTTAGAAGCGAGTGTTTTGGAGTGAATGGGAGTGTTTAGGAGTGACTGTTTAGAAGCGAATGTTTGGGAGTGTTTTGGTGTGTTTTCGAGTGTTTTGGAGTGGCGGTTTAGAAGCGAGTGTTTGGAGTGTTTGGGAGTGACTGTTTAGAAGCGTGTGTTTGGGAGTGTTTTCGTGTGTTTTGCAGTGTTTTGGACTGTTTGGGAGTGTTTCGGAGTGTTATGGCCTATTTTGCAGTGTTCGGGAGTGACGGTTTAGAAGCGAGTGTTTGGGAGTGTTTGAGAGTGACTGTTTTGAAGCGAGTGTTTGGAGTGTTTTGGTGTGTTTTGGAGTGTTTTGAAGCGTTTGGGCGTGTTTGGGAGTGTTTTGGCCTGTTTTAGAGTGTTTGGGAGTGACGGTTTAGAAGCGAGTGTTTTGGAGTGAATGGGAGTGTATGGGACAGCTTTGGAGTTTTTTTTGTCTGTTTTGGAGTGTTTTGGAGGGAGTGGTTAGGAGCGAGTGGTTTGGAGTGTTTGGAGTGACTGTTTAGAAGCGAGTGTTTTGGAGTGTTTTGGAAGGTTTCGGAGTGTACGGGACTGTTTTGGAGGGTTTGGGAGTGTGTTGGAGTGAGTGTATAGCAGCGAGTGTTTGGTGTGTTTTGGACTGTTTTACAGTTTTCAGGTGTGTTTTTGAGTGTTTTGGAGTGTTTCGAAGTGTTTTGGAGGGTTTCGGATTGAGTATTTAGGGGCGAGTGCTTGGGAGTGTTTTGTTCGGTTTTGGAGTGGTTAGGAGCGAGTGTTTTGGAGTGTTTCGGAGTGTTTTAGTGTGTTTTGGTGTGCTTTGGAGTGTTTTGGAGTGTTTGGGAGTGACGGTTTAGAAGCGCGTGCTTTGTGGAGTGCTTTGGAGCGTTTTGGAGTGTTTTGGTGTGCTTTGGAGTGTTTGTTCAGAAGCGAGTGTTTTGGAGCGTTTTGAAGTGTTTCGGTGTGCTTTTGAGTTTTGGAGTGTTTTGGAGTGTTTTGGAGTGTCTGTTTAGAAGCGAGTGTTTTGGAATGTATGGGAGTGTTTGGGAGTGATTGTTTAGAAGCGAGTGTTTGGGAGTGTTTTGGTGTGTTTTGGAGTGTTTTGGAGTGTTTGGGAGTGTTTTGGCCTGTTTTGGAGTGTTTGGGAATGACGCTTTAGAAGCGAGTTTTTGGGAGTGACGGTTTAGAAGCGAGTGTTTGGGAGTGACTGCTTAGAAGCGAGTGTTTGGGAGTGTTTTGGTGTGTTTTGGAGTGTTTGGGAGTGTTTGGGAGTGTTTTAGCCTGTTTTGGAGTGTTTGGGAGTGACGGTTTAGAAGGGAGTGTTTGGGGGTGTTTGGGAGTGACTGTTTAGAAGCGAGTGTTTTGGAGTGTTTTGGAGAACTTTGGAGTGTGTGGGACAGTTTTGGAGTGTTTTGGAGTGTTTTGGAGCGTTTCGGTGTGCTTTTGAGTTTTGGAGTGTTTTGTAGTGTTTTGGAGTGTCTGTTTAGAAGCGAGTGTTTTGGAGTGTTTTGGTCTGTTTTGGTGTGTTTTGGAATGTTTGGGAGTGTTTGGGAGTGCTCTGGCCTGTTTTGGAGTGTTTGGGAGTGACGGTTTAGAAGCGAGTGTTTGATAGTGTTCGGGAGTGACTGTTTAGAAGCAAGTGTTTTGGAGAGCTTTGGAGTGTATGGGGCAGTTTTGGAGTTTTATTTGTCTGTTTTGGAGTGTTTTGGAGTGAATGGTTAGGAGCGAGTGTTTTGGAGTGTTTCGGAGTGACTGTTTAGAAGCGAGTGTTTTGGTGTGTTTTGGTGTGTTTTGGAGTGTTTTGGAGTGTTTGGGAGTGACGGTTTAGAAGCGAGTGTTTTGGAGCGTTTTGGAGTGTTTCGGTGTGCTTCTGAGTTTTGGAGTGCCTGTTTAGAAGCGAGTGTTTTGGAGTGTATGGGAGTGTTTGGGAGTGACTGCTTAGAAGCGAGTGTTTCGGAGTGTTTTGGTGTGTTTTGTTGTGTTTTGGAGTGTTTGGGAGTGATTTGGCCTGTTTTGGAGTGTTTGGGAGTGACGGTTTAGAAGCGAGTGTTTGGGAGCGTTTGTGAGTGACTGCTTAGAAGCGAGTGTTTGGGAGTGTTTTGGTGTGTTTTGTTGTGTTTTGGAGTGTTTGGGAGTGTTTTGGCCTGTTTTGGAGTGTTTGGGAGTGACGGTTTAGAAGCGAGTGTTTGGGGGTGTTTGGGAGTGACTGTTTAGAAGCGAGTGTTTTGGAGTGTTTTGGAGAGCTTTGGAGTGTATGGGACAGTTATGGAGTTTTTTTGTATGTTTTGGAGTGAGTGGTTAGGAGCGAGTGTTTTGGAGTGTTTTGGAGTGACTGTTTAGAAGCCAGTGTTTTGGAGTGAATGGGAGTGTTTGGGAGTGACTGTTTAGAAGCGAATGTTTGGGAGTGTTTTGGAGTGACTGTTTAGAAGCGAGTGTTTGGGAGTGTTTTGGCCTGTTTTGGAGTGTTTGGGAGTGACGGTTTAGCAGCGAGTGTTTGGGAGTGACGGTTTAGAAGCGAGTGTTTGGGAGTGACTGCTTAGAAGCGAGTGTTTGGGAGTGTTTTGGTGTATTTTGGTGTGTTTTGGAGTGTTTTGGAGTGTTTAGAAGGTGGTGTTTGGGAGTGACTGTTTAGAAGCGAGTGTTTTGGAGAACTTTGGAGTGTATGGGAAAGTTTTGGAGTGTTTTGGAGTGTTTTGGAGCGTTTCGGTGTGCTTTTGAGTTTTGGAGTATTTTGGAGTGTTCTGGAGTGCTTTGGAGTGCCTGTTTAGAAGCGAGTGTTTTGGAGTGTTTTGGTCTGTTTTGGTGTGTTTTGGAGTGTTTTGGAGTGTTTGGGAGTATTTGCGAGTGTTCTGGCCTGTTTTGGAGTGTTTGGGAGTGACCGTTTAGAAGCGAGTGTTTGGGAGTGTTTTGCTGTGTTTTGGTGTGTTTTGGCGTGTTTGGGAGTGTTCGGGAGTGTTTCGGAGTGTTTTGGCCGATTTTGCAGTGTTCGGGAGTGACGGTTCAGAAGCGAGTGTTTGGGAGTGTTTGGGAGTGACTGTTTAGAAGCGAGTGTTTTGGAGCGTTTTGGTGTGTTCTGGAATGTTTTGGAGCGTTTGGGCGAGTTTGGGACTGTTTTGGCCTGTTTTGGAGTGTTTGGGAGTGACTGTTTAGAAGCAAGTGTTTTGGAATGTTTTGGAGAGCTTTGGAGTGTATGGGACAGCTTTGGAGTTTTTTTTGTCTGTTTTGGAGTGTTTTGGAGTGAGTGGTTAGGAGCGAGTGATTTGGAGTGTTTTGGAGTGACTGTTTAGAAGCGAGTGATTTGGAGTGTTCTGGAAGGTTTCGGAGTGTATGGGACTGTTTTGGAGGGTTTGGGAGTGTGTTGGAGTCTGTTGGAGTGAGTGTATAGCAGCGAGTGTTTTGGTGTGTTTTGGACCGTTTTACAGTTTTCAGGTGTGTTTTGGAGTGTTTTGGAGTGTTTCGAAGTGTTTTGGCGTATTTATGACTGTTTTGGAGTGTTTCAGAGTGTTTTGGAGGATTTCGGATTGAATATTTAGGGGCGAGTGCTTGGGAGAGTTTTGTTCTGTTTTGGAGTGGTTAGGAGCGAGTGTTATGGAGTGTTTTGGAGTGTTTGGCAGTGACTGTTTAGAAGCGAGTGTTTGGGAGTGTTTTAGTGTGTTTTGGTGTGTTTTGGAGTCTTTGGGAGTGTTTTGGTGTGCTTTGGTGTGCTTTGGAGTGTCTGTTTAGAAGCGAGTGTTTTGGAGCGTTTTGCAGTGTTTCGGTGTGCTTTTGAGTTTTGGAGTGTTTTGGAGTGCTTTGGAGTGTCTGTTTAGAAGCGAGTGTTTTGGAGTGTATGGGAGTGTTTGGGAGTGAAGGTTTAGAAGCGAGTGTTTGGTAGTGTTTGGGAGTGAATGTTTAGAAGCAAGTGTTTTGGAGTGTTTTGGAGAGCTTTGGAGTGTATGGGGCAGTTTTGGAGTTTTATTTGTCTGTTTTGGAGTGTTTTGTAGTGAGTGGTTAGGAGCGAGTGTTTTGGAGTGCTTCGGAGTGACTGTTTAGAAGCGAGTGTTTTGGTGTGTTTTGGTGTGTTTTGAAGTGTTTTGGAGTGTTTGGGAGTGACGGTTTAGAAGCGAGTGTTTGGAGTGTTTTGGTGTGTTTTGGTGTGTTTTGGAGTGTTTGGGAGTGACGGTTTAGAAGCGAGTGTTTGGGAGTGTTTTGATGTGTTTTGGTGTGTTTTGGAGTGTTTGGGAGTGTTTGGGAGTGTTTTAGCCTGTTTTGGAGTGTTTGTGAGTGACGGTTTAGAAGGGAGTGTTTGGGGGTGTTTGGGAGTGTCTGTTTAGAAGCGAGTGTTTTGGAGTGTTTTGGAGAACTTTGGAGTGTATGGGACAGTTTTGGAGTGTTTTGGAGTGTTTTGGAGCGTTTCGGTGTGCTTTTGAGTTTTGGAGTATTTTGGAGTGTTTTGGAGTGTTTGGGAGTATTTGGGAGTGTTCTGGCCTGTTTTGGAGTGTTTGGGAGTGACCGTTTAGAAGTGAGTGTTTGGGAGTGTTTTGGTGTGTTTTGGTGTGTTTGGGAGTGTTCGGGAGTGTTTCGGAGTGTTTTGGCCTATTTTGCAGTGTTCGGGAGTGACGGTTCAGAAGCGAGTGTTTGGGAGTGTTTGGGAGTGACTGTTTAGAAGCGAGTGTTTTGGAGTGTTTTGGTGTGTTTTGGAGTGTTTTGGAGCGTTTGGGCGAGTTTGGGACTGTTTTGGCCTGTTTTGGAGTGTTTGGGCGTGACGGTTTAGAAGCGAGTGTTTGGGGGTGTTTGGGAGTGACTGTTTAGAAGCGAGTGTTTTGGAGTGTTTTGGAGAGCTTTGGAGTGTATGGGACAGTTTTGGAGTGTTTTGGAGCGTTTCGGTGTGCTTTTGAGTTTTGGAGTATTTTGGAGTGTTTTGGAGTGTTTGGGAGTATTTGGGAGTGTTCTGGCCTGTTTTGGAGTGTTTGGGAGTGACCGTTTAGAAGTGAGTGTTTGGGAGTGTTTTGGTGTGTTTTGGTGTGTTTGGGAGTGTTCGGGAGTGTTTCGGAGTGTTTTGGCCTATTTTGCAGTGTTCGGGAGTGACGGTTCAGAAGCGAGTGCTTGGGAGTGTTTGGGAGTGACTGTTTAGAAGCGAGTGTTTTGGAGTGTTTTGGTGTGTTTTGGAGTGTTTTGGAGCGTTTGGGCGAGTTTGGGACTGTTTTGGCCTGTTTTGGAGTGTTTGGGCGTGACGGTTTAGAAGCGAGTGTTTGGGGGTGTTTGGGAGTGACTGTTTAGAAGCGAGTGTTTTGGAGTGTTTTGGAGAGCTTTGGAGTGTATGGGACAGCTGTGGAGTTTTTTTTGTCTGTTTTGGAGTGTTTTGGAGTGAGTGGTTAGGAGCGAGTGATTTGGAGTGTTTTGGAGTGACTGTTTAGAAGCGAGTGATTTGGAGTGTTCTGGAAGGTTTCGGAGTGTATGGGACTGTTTTGGAGGGTTTGGGAGTGTGTTGGAGTGTATTGGAGTGAGTGTATAGCAGCGAGTGTTTTGGTGTGTTTTGGACTTTTTTACAGTTTTCAGGTGTGTTTTGGAGTGTTTCGAAGTGTTTTGGGGCATTTATGACTGTTTTGGAGTGCTTCAGAGTGTTTTCGAGGGTTTCGGATTGAGTATTTAGGGGCGAGTGCTTGGGAGTGTTTTGTTCTATTTTGGAGTGGTTAGGAGCGAGTGTTATGGAGTGTTTTGGAGTGTTTGGCAGTGACTGTTTAGAAGCGAGTGTTTGGGAGTGTTTTAGTGTGTTTTGGTGTGTTTTGGAGTGTTTTGGAGTGTTTCGGAGTGACGGTTTAGAAGCGCGTGCTTTAGAGTGTTTTGGAGCGTTTTGCAGTGTTTCGGTGTGTTTTGAGTTTTGGAGTGTTTGGGAGTGTTTGGGAGTAACTGTTTAGAAGCGAGTGTTTGGGAGTGTTTTGGAGAACCTTGGAGTGTATGGGACAATTTTGGAGTGTTTTGGAATGTTTTGGAGTGTTTTGGAGTGTGTGCTTAGAAGCGAGTGTTCTGGAGTGTTTTGGCCTGTTTTGGAGTGTTTGGGAGTGACTGTTTAGAAGCGAGTGTTTTGGAGTGTTTTGGAGGGTTTCGGATTGAGCATTTAGGGGCGAGTGCTTGGGACTGCTTTGGAGTGATTTTTTCTGTTTTGGATTGGTTAGGAGCGAGTGTTTTGGAGTGTTTTTGAGTGTTTTGTAGTATGTGCTTAGAAGCCAGTGTTTTGGAGTGTTTTGGAGTGATTTGGTGTGCTTTGGAGTGCTTTTGAGTGTTTTGGAACGTTTTGGAGCGTTTTGGTGAGCTTTTGAGTTTTGGAGTGTTTTGGCGTGTTTTGGAGTGCTTTGGAGTGTCTGTTTAGAAGCGAGTGTTTTGAAGTGTTTGGGAGCGTTTGGGAGTGACGGTTTAGAAGCGAGTGTTTGGTAGTGTTTGGGAGTGACTGTTTAGAAGCAAGTGTTTTGGAGTGTTTTGGAGAGCTTTGGAGTGTATGGGACAGCTTTGGAGTTTTGTTTGTGTTTTGGAGTTTTTTCGAGTGAGTGGTTAGGAGTGAGTGATTTGGAGTGTTTTGGAGTGAATGTTTAGAAGCGAGAGTTTCAGAGTGTTTTGGATGGTTTCGGATTGAGTATTTAGGGGCGAGTGCTTGGGAGTGTTTTGTTCTGTTTTGGAGTGGTTAGGAGCGAGTGTTTTGGAGTGTTTTGGAGTGTTTTAGAGTGCGTTGGTGTGTTTGTTTAGAAGTGAGTGTTTTGGAGTGTTTGGGAGTTTTTGGCAGTGACTGTTTAGAAGCGAATGTTTGGGAGCGTTTTGGAGTGTTTCGGTGTGCTTTTGAGTTTTGGAGTGTTTTGGAGTGTTTTGGAGTGCGTTGGAGTGTCTGTTTAGAAGCGAGTGTTTTGGAGTGTTTGGGAGTGATTGGGAGTGACTGTTTAGAAGCGAGTGTTTGGGAGTGTTTTGGTGTGTTTTGGAGTGTTTTGGAGTGTTTGGGAGTGACGGTTTAGAAGCGAGTGTTTGGGAGTGTTCTGGAAGGTTTCGGAGTGTATGGGACAGTTTTGGAGTTTTTTTTGTCTGTTTTGGAGTGTTTTGGAGTGAGTGGTTAGGAGCCAGTGTTTTGGAGTGTTTTGGAGTGACTGTTTAGAAGCCAGTGTTTTGGAGTGTTCTGGAAGGTGTCGGAGTGTATGGGACTGTTTTGCAGGGTTTGGCAGTGTGTTGGAGTGAGTGTATAGCAGCGAGTGGTTTGGTGCGTTTTGGACTGTTTTACAGATTTCAGGTGTGTTTTTGAGTGTTTTGGAGGGTTTCGGATTGAGTAATTAGGGGCAAGTGCTTGGGAGTGTTTTGTTCTGTTTTGGAGTGATTAGGAGCGAGTGTTTTGGAGTGTTTTGGAGTGTTTGCTTAGAAGCTAGTGTTTTGGAGCGTTTTGGAGCGTTTAGGTACGCTTTTGAGGTTTGCAGCGTTTTGGAGTGTTTTGGTGTGCTTTGGAGTGTTTTGGAGCGTTTCGGTGTGCTTTTGAGTTTTGGATGTTTTGGAGTGCTTTGGAGTGTCTGTTTAGAAGCGAGTGTTTTGGAGTGAATGGGCGTGTTTAGGAGTGACTGTTTAGAAGCGAATGTTTGGGAGTGTTTTGGTGTGTTTTGGAGTGTTTGGGAGTGTTTTGGCCTGTTTTGGAGTGTTTGGGAGTGAAGGTTTAGAAGCGAGTGTTTGGGAGTGTTTGGGAGTGACTGTTTAGAAGCGAGTGTTTGGGAGTGTTTTGGTGTGTTTTGGAGTGTTTGGGAGTGTTTGGGAGTGTTTTGGCCTGTTTTGGAGTGTTTGGGAGTGACGCTTTAGAAGCGAGGGTTTGGGATTGTTTGGGAGTGACTGCTTAGATGCGAGTGTTTGGGAGTGTTTTGGTGTAATTTGGTGTGTTTTGGAGTGTTTGGGAGTGTTTGGGAGTGTTTTAGCCTGTTTTGGAGTGTTTGGGAGTGACGGTTTAGAAGGGAGTGTTTGGGGGTGTTTGGGAGTGACTGTTTAGAAGCGAGTGTTTTGGAGTGTATTGGAGAACTTTGGAGTGTATGGGACAGTTTTGGAGTGTTTTGGAGTGTTTTGGAGCGTTTCGGTGTGCTTTTGAGTTTTGGAGTGTTCTGGAGTGCTTTGGAGTGTCTGTTTAGAAGCGAGTGTTTTGGAGTGAATGGGAGTGTTTAGGAGTGACTGTTTAGAAGCGAATGTTTGGGAGTGTTTTGGTGTGTTTTCGAGTGTTTTGGAGTGGCGGTTTAGAAGCGAGTGTTTGGAGTGTTTGGGAGTGACTGTTTAGAAGCGTGTGTTTGGGAGTGTTTTCGTGTGTTTTGCAGTGTTTTGGACTGTTTGGGAGTGTTTCGGAGTGTTATGGCCTATTTTGCAGTGTTCGGGAGTGACGGTTTAGAAGCGAGTGTTTGGGAGTGTTTGAGAGTGACTGTTTTGAAGCGAGTGTTTGGGAGTGTTTTGGTGTGTTTTGGAGTGTTTTGAAGCGTTTGGGCGTGTTTGGGAGTGTTTTGGCCTGTTTTAGAGTGTTTGGGAGTGACGGTTTAGAAGCGAGTGTTTGGGGGTGTTTGGGAGTGCCTGTTTAGAAGCGAGTGTTTTGGAGAGCTTTGGAGTGTATGGGACAGCTTTGGAGTTTTTTTTGTCTGTTTTGGAGTGTTTTGGAGGGAGTGGTTAGGAGCGAGTGGTTTGGAGTGTTTGGAGTGACTGTTTAGAAGCGAGTGTTTTGGAGTGTTTTGGAAGGTTTCGGAGTGTACGGGACTGTTTTGGAGGGTTTGGGAGTGTGTTGGAGTGAGTGTATAGCAGCGAGTGTTTGGTGTGTTTTGGACTGTTTTACAGTTTTCAGGTGTGTTTTTGAGTGTTTTGGAGTGTTTCGAAGTGTTTTGGAGGGTTTCGGATTGAGTATTTAGGGGCGAGTGCTTGGGAGTGTTTTGTTCGGTTTTGGAGTGGTTAGGAGCGAGTGTTTTGGAGTGTTTCGGAGTGTTTTAGTGTGTTTTGGTGTGCTTTGGAGTGTTTTGGAGTGTTTGGGAGTGACGGTTTAGAAGCGCGTGCTTTGTGGAGTGCTTTGGAGCGTTTTGGAGTGTTTTGGTGTGCTTTGGAGTGTTTGTTCAGAAGCGAGTGTTTTGGAGCGTTTTGAAGTGTTTCGGTGTGCTTTTGAGTTTTGGAGTGTTTTGGAGTGTTTTGGAGTGTCTGTTTAGAAGCGAGTGTTTTGGAATGTATGGGAGTGTTTGGGAGTGATTGTTTAGAAGCGAGTGTTTGGGAGTGTTTTGGTGTGTTTTGGAGTGTTTTGGAGTGTTTGGGAGTGTTTTGGCCTGTTTTGGAGTGTTTGGGAATGACGGTTTAGAAGCGAGTTTTTGGGAGTGACGGTTTAGAAGCGAGTGTTTGGGAGTGACTGCTTAGAAGCGAGTGTTTGGGAGTGTTTTGGTGTGTTTTGGAGTGTTTGGGAGTGTTTGGGAGTGTTTTAGCCTGTTTTGGAGTGTTTGGGAGTGACGGTTTAGAAGGGAGTGTTTGGGGGTGTTTGGGAGTGACTGTTTAGAAGCGAGTGTTTTGGAGTGTTTTGGAGAACTTTGGAGTGTGTGGGACAGTTTTGGAGTGTTTTGGAGTGTTTTGGAGCGTTTCGGTGTGCTTTTGAGTTTTGGAGTGTTTTGTAGTGTTTTGGAGTGTCTGTTTAGAAGCGAGTGTTTTGGAGTGTTTTGGTCTGTTTTGGTGTGTTTTGGAATGTTTGGGAGTGTTTGGGAGTGCTCTGGCCTGTTTTGGAGTGTTTGGGAGTGACGGTTTAGAAGCGAGTGTTTGATAGTGTTCGGGAGTGACTGTTTAGAAGCAAGTGTTTTGGAGTGTTTTGGAGAGCTTTGGAGTGTATGGGGCAGTTTTGGAGTTTTATTTGTCTGTTTTGGAGTGTTTTGGAGTGAATGGTTAGGAGCGAGTGTTTTGGAGTGTTTCGGAGTGACTGTTTAGAAGCGAGTGTTTTGGTGTGTTTTGGTGTGTTTTGGAGTGTTTTGGAGTGTTTGGGAGTGACGGTTTAGAAGCGAGTGTTTTGGAGCGTTTTGGAGTGTTTCGGTGTGCTTCTGAGTTTTGGAGTGCCTGTTTAGAAGCGAGTGTTTTGGAGTGTATGGGAGTGTTTGGGAGTGACTGTTTAGAAGCGAGTGTTTGGGAGTGTTTTGGTGTGTTTTGGAGTGTTTTGGAGTGTTTGGGAGTGACGGTTTAGAAGCGAGTGTTTGGGAGCGTTTGGGAGTGACTGCTTAGAAGCGAGTGTTTCGGAGTGTTTTGGTGTGTTTTGTTGTGTTTTGGAGTGTTTGGGAGTGATTTGGCCTGTTTTGGAGTGTTTGGGAGTGACGGTTTAGAAGCGAGTGTTTGGGAGCGTTTGTGAGTGACTGCTTAGAAGCGAGTGTTTGGGAGTGTTTTGGTGTGTTTTGTTGTGTTTTGGAGTGTTTGGGAGTGTTTTGGCCTGTTTTGGAGTGTTTGGGAGTGACGGTTTAGAAGCGAGTGTTTGGGGGTGTTTGGGAGTGACTGTTTAGAAGCTAGTGTTTTGGAGTGTTTTGGAGAGCTTTGGAGTGTATGGGACAGTTATGGAGTTTTTTTTGTATGTTTTGGAGTGAGTGGTTAGGAGCGAGTGTTTTGGAGTGTTTTGGAGTGACTGTTTAGAAGCCAGTGTTTTGGAGTGAATGGGAGTGTTTGGGAGTGACTGTTTAGAAGCGAATGTTTGGGAGTGTTTTGGAGTGACTGTTTAGAAGCGAGTGTTTGGGAGTGTTTTGGCCTGTTTTGGAGTGTTTGGGAGTGACGGTTTAGCAGCGAGTGTTTGGGAGTGACGGTTTAGAAGCGAGTGTTTGGGAGTGACTGCTTAGAAGCGAGTGTTTGGGAGTGTTTTGGTGTATTTTGGTGTGTTTTGGAGTGTTTTGGAGTGTTTGGGAGTGTTTGGGAGTGACGGTTTAGAAGGGAGTGTTTGGTGGTGTTTGGGAGTGACTGTTTAGAAGCGAGTGTTTTGGAGAACTTTGGAGTGTATGGGAAAGTTTTGGAGTGTTTTGGAGTGTTTTGGAGCGTTTCGGTGTGCTTTTGAGTTTTGGAGTATTTTGGAGTGTTCTGGAGTGCTTTGGAGTGCCTGTTTAGAAGCGAGTGTTTTGGAGTGTTTTGGTCTGTTTTGGTGTGTTTTGGAGTGTTTTGGAGTGTTTGGGAGTATTTGCGAGTGTTCTGGCCTGTTTTGGAGTGTTTGGGAGTGACCGTTTAGAAGCGAGTGTTTGGGAGTGTTTTGCTGTGTTTTGGTGTGTTTTGGCGTGTTTGGGAGTGTTCGGGAGTGTTTCGGAGTGTTTTGGCCGATTTTGCAGTGTTCGGGAGTGACGGTTCAGAAGCGAGTGTTTGGGAGTGTTTGGGAGTGACTGTTTAGAAGCGAGTGTTTTGGAGCGTTTTGGTGTGTTCTGGAATGTTTTGGAGCGTTTGGGCGAGTTTGGGACTGTTTTGGCCTGTTTTGGAGTGTTTGGGAGTGACTGTTTAGAAGCAAGTGTTTTGGAGTGTTTTGGAGAGCTTTGGAGTGTATGGGACAGCTTTGGAGTTTTTTTTGTCTGTTTTGGAGTGTTTTGGAGTGAGTGGTTAGGAGCGAGTGATTTGGAGTGTTTTGGAGTGACTGTTTAGAAGCGAGTGATTTGGAGTGTTCTGGAAGGTTTCGGAGTGTATGGGACTGTTTTGGAGGGTTTGGGAGTGTGTTGGAGTCTGTTGGAGTGAGTGTATAGCAGCGAGTGTTTTGGTGTGTTTTGGACCGTTTTACAGTTTTCAGGTGTGTTTTGGAGTGTTTTGGAGTGTTTCGAAGTGTTTTGGCGTATTTATGACTGTTTTGGAGTGTTTCAGAGTGTTTTGGAGGATTTCGGATTGAATATTTAGGGGCGAGTGCTTGGGAGAGTTTTGTTCTGTTTTGGAGTGGTTAGGAGCGAGTGTTATGGAGTGTTTTGGAGTGTTTGGCAGTGACTGTTTAGAAGCGAGTGTTTGGGAGTGTTTTAGTGTGTTTTGGTGTGTTTTGGAGTCTTTGGGAGTGTTTTGGTGTGCTTTGGTGTGCTTTGGAGTGTCTGTTTAGAAGCGAGTGTTTTGGAGCGTTTTGCAGTGTTTCGGTGTGCTTTTGAGTTTTGGAGTGTTTTGGAGTGCTTTGGAGTGTCTGTTTAGAAGCGAGTGTTTTGGAGTGTATGGGAGTGTTTGGGAGTGAAGGTTTAGAAGCGAGTGTTTGGTAGTGTTTGGGAGTGAATGTTTAGAAGCAAGTGTTTTGGAGTGTTTTGGAGAGCTTTGGAGTGTATGGGGCAGTTTTGGAGTTTTATTTGTCTGTTTTGGAGTGTTTTGTAGTGAGTGGTTAGGAGCGAGTGTTTTGGAGTGCTTCGGAGTGACTGTTTAGAAGCGAGTGTTTTGGTGTGTTTTGGTGTGTTTTGAAGTGTTTTGGAGTGTTTGGGAGTGACGGTTTAGAAGCGAGTGTTTGGAGTGTTTTGGTGTGTTTTGGTGTGTTTTGGAGTGTTTGGGAGTGACGGTTTAGAAGCGAGTGTTTGGGAGTGTTTTGATGTGTTTTGGTGTGTTTTGGAGTGTTTGGGAGTGTTTGGGAGTGTTTGGGAGTGTTTTAGCCTGTTTTGGAGTGTTTGCGAGTGACGGTTTAGAAGGGAGTGTTTGGGGGTGTTTGGGAGTGTCTGTTTAGAAGCGAGTGTTTTGGAGTGTTTTGGAGAACTTTGGAGTGTATGGGACAGTTTTGGAGTGTTTTGGAGTGTTTTGGAGCGTTTCGGTGTGCTTTTGAGTTTTGGAGTATTTTGGAGTGTTTTGGAGTGTTTGGGAGTATTTGGGAGTGTTCTGGCCTGTTTTGGAGTGTTTGGGAGTGACCGTTTAGAAGTGAGTGTTTGGGAGTGTTTTGGTGTGTTTTGGTGTGTTTGGGAGTGTTCGGGAGTGTTTCGGAGTGTTTTGGCCTATTTTGCAGTGTTCGGGAGTGACGGTTCAGAAGCGAGTGCTTGGGAGTGTTTGGGAGTGACTGTTTAGAAGCGAGTGTTTTGGAGTGTTTTGGTGTGTTTTGGAGTGTTTTGGAGCGTTTGGGCGAGTTTGGGACTGTTTTGGCCTGTTTTGGAGTGTTTGGGCGTGACGGTTTAGAAGCGAGTGTTTGGGGGTGTTTGGGAGTGACTGTTTAGAAGCGAGTGTTTTGGAGTGTTTTGGAGAGCTTTGGAGTGTATGGGACAGCTGTGGAGTTTTTTTTGTCTGTTTTGGAGTGTTTTGGAGTGAGTGGTTAGGAGCGAGTGATTTGGAGTGTTTTGGAGTGACTGTTTAGAAGCGAGTGATTTGGAGTGTTCTGGAAGGTTTCGGAGTGTATGGGACTGTTTTGGAGGGTTTGGGAGTGTGTTGGAGTGTATTGGAGTGAGTGTATAGCAGCGAGTGTTTTGGTGTGTTTTGGACTTTTTTACAGTTTTCAGGTGTGTTTTGGAGTGTTTCGAAGTGTTTTGGGGCATTTATGACTGTTTTGGAGTGCTTCAGAGTGTTTTCGAGGGTTTCGGATTGAGTATTTAGGGGCGAGTGCTTGGGAGTGTTTTGTTCTATTTTGGAGTGGTTAGGAGCGAGTGTTATGGAGTGTTTTGGAGTGTTTGGCAGTGACTGTTTAGAAGCGAGTGTTTGGGAGTGTTTTAGTGTGTTTTGGTGTGTTTTGGAGTGTTTTGGAGTGTTTCGGAGTGACGGTTTAGAAGCGCGTGCTTTAGAGTGTTTTGGAGCGTTTTGCAGTGTTTCGGTGTGTTTTGAGTTTTGGAGTGTTTGGGAGTGTTTGGGAGTAACTGTTTAGAAGCGAGTGTTTGGGAGTGTTTTGGAGAACCTTGGAGTGTATGGGACAATTTTGGAGTGTTTTGGAATGTTTTGGAGTGTTTTGGAGTGTGTGCTTAGAAGCGAGTGTTCTGGAGTGTTTTGGCCTGTTTTGGAGTGTTTGGGAGTGACTGTTTAGAAGCGAGTGTTTTGGAGTGTTTTGGAGGGTTTCGGATTGAGCATTTAGGGGCGAGTGCTTGGGACTGCTTTGGAGTGATTTTTTCTGTTTTGGATTGGTTAGGAGCGAGTGTTTTGGAGTGTTTTTGAGTGTTTTGTAGTATGTGCTTAGAAGCCAGTGTTTTGGAGTGTTTTGGAGTGATTTGGTGTGCTTTGGAGTGCTTTTGAGTGTTTTGGAACGTTTTGGAGCGTTTTGGTGAGCTTTTGAGTTTTGGAGTGTTTTGGCGTGTTTTGGAGTGCTTTGGAGTGTCTGTTTAGAAGCGAGTGTTTTGAAGTGTTTGGGAGTGTTTGGGAGTGACGGTTTAGAAGCGAGTGTTTGGTAGTGTTTGGGAGTGACTGTTTAGAAGCAAGTGTTTTGGAGTGTTTTGGAGAGCTTTGGAGTGTATGGGGCAGTTTTGGAGTTTTATTTGTCTCTTTTGGAGTGTTTTGTAGTGAGTGGTTAGGAGCGAGTGTTTTGGAGTGCTTCGGAGTGACTGTTTAGAAGCGAGTGTTTTGGTGTGTTTTGGTGTGTTTTGAAGTGTTTTGGAGTGTTTGGGAGTGACGGTTTAGAAGCGAGTGTTTGGAGTGTTTGGGAGTGACTGTTTAGAAGCGAATGTTTGGGAGTGTTTTGGTGTGTTTTGGTGTGTTTTGGAGTGTTTGGGAGTGTTTCGGAGTGTTTTGGCCTATTTTGCAGTGTTCGGGAGTGACGGTTCAGAAGCGAGTGTTTGGGAGTGTTTGGGAGTGTTTGCGAGTGACTGTTTAGAAGCAAGTGTTTTGGAGTGTTTTGGAAAGCTTTGGAGTGTATGGGGCAGTTTTGGAGTTTTATTTGTCTGTTTTGTAGTGTTTTGGAGTGATTGGTTAGGAGCGCGTGTTTTGGAGTGTTTCGGAGTGACGGTTTAGAAGCGAGTGTTTGGTAGTGTTTGGGAGTGACTGTTTAGAAGCAAGTGCTTGGGAGTGTTTTGGTGTGTTTTGGAGTGTTTTGGAGCGTTTGGGAGTGTTTGGGAGTGTTTTGGCCTGTTTTGGAGTGTTTGGGAGTGATGGTTTAGAAGCGAGTGTTTGGGAGTGACTGCTTAGAAGCGAGTGTTTGGGAGTGTTTGGGAGAGCTTTGAGTGTATGGGGCAGTTTTGAGTTTTATTTGTCTGTTTTGGAGTGTATTGGAGTGAGTGGTTAGGAGCGAGTGTTTTGGAGTGTTTCGGAGTGACTGTTTAGAAGCGAGTGTTTGGGAGTGTTTTGGTGTGTTTTGGAGTGTTTTGGAGCGTTTGGGCGTGTTTGGGACTGTTTTGGCCTGTTTTGGAGTGTTTGGGAGTGACGGTTTAGAAGTGAGTGTTTGGGGGTGTTTGGGAGTGACTGTTTCGAAGCGAGTGTTTTGGAGTGTTCTGGAGAGCTTTGGAGTGTATGGGACAGCTTTGGAGTTTTTTTTGAGTGTTTTGGAGTGACTGTTTAGATGCGAGTGTTTTGGAGTGTTCTGGAAGGTTTCGGAGTGTATGGGACTGTTTTGGAGGGGTTGGGAGTGCCTTGGAGTGCTTGTAAAGCAGCGAGTGTTTTGGTGCCTTTTGGACTGTTTTACAGTTTTCAGGTGTGTTTTTGAGTGTTTTGGAGGGTTTCGGATTGAGTAATTAGGGGCCAGTGCTTCGGAGTGTTTTGTTCTGTTTTGGAGTGGTTAGGAGCGAGTGTTTTGGAGTGCTTTGGAGTGTTTGCTTAGAAGATAGTGTTTTGGAGCGTTTTGGAGCGTTTAGGTACGCTTTTGAGATTTGGAGTGTTTTGGTATGCTTTGGAGTGTTTTGGAGCGTTTCGGTGTGCTTTTGAGTTTTGGAGTGCTTTGGAGTGTCTGTTTAGAAGCGAGTGTTTTGGAGTGTATGTGAGTGTTTGGGAGTGACTGTTTAGAAGCGAGTGTTTGGGAGTGTTTTGGTGTATTTGGCAGTGTTTTGGAGTGTTTGGGAGTGACGGTTTAGAAGCGAGTGTTTGGGATTGACTGTTTACAAGCGAGTGTTTTGGAGTGTTTTGGAGCGTTTCGGTGTGCTTTTGAGTTTTGGAGTGTTTTGGAGTGTTTTGGAGTGTTCTGGAGTGCTTTGGAGTGTCTGTTTAGAAGCGAGTGTTTGGAGTGTATGGGAGTGTTTGGGAGTGACTGTTTAGAAGCGAATGTTTGGGAGTGTTTTGGTGTGTTTTGGTGTGCTTTGAAGTGACAGTTTAGAAGCGAGTGTTTGGGGGTGTTTGGGAGTGACTGTTTAGAAGCGAGTGTTTTGGAGTGTTTAGGAGAGCTTTGGAGTGTATGGGACAGCTTTGGAGTTTTTTTTGTCTGTTTTGGAGTGTTTTGTAGTGAGTGGTTAGGAGCGAGTGATTTGGAGTGTTTTGGAGTGTTTGGGAGTGTTTTGGCGTATTTATGACTGTTTTGGAGTGTTTCAGAGTGTTTTGGAGGGTTTCGGATTGAGTATTTAGGGCCGTGTGCTTGGGAGTGTTTTGTTCTGTTTTGGAGTGGTTAGGAGCGAGTGTTTTGGAGTGTTTTGGAGTGCGCTGGAGTGTCTGTTTAGAAACGAGTGTTTTGGAGTGTTTTGGTGTGCATTGGAGTGTCTGTTTAGAAGCGAGTGTTTTGGGGCGTTTTGGAGTGTTTCGGTGTGCTTTTGAGTTTTGGAGTGTTTTGGAGTGTTTTGGACTGCTTTGGAGTGTCTGTTTAGAAGCGAGTGTATGGGAGTGTTTGGGAGTGAAGGTTTAGAAGCGAGTGTTTGGGAGCGTTTGGGAGTGACTGTTTAGAAGCGAGTGTTTGGGAGTGTTTTCGTATGTTTTGTTGTGTTTTGGAGTGTTTTGGAGTGTCTGGGAGTGTTTCGGAGTGCTTTGGCCTATTTTGCAGTGTTCGGGAGTGACGGTTTAGAGGCAAGTGTTTTGGAGTGTTTTGGAGAGCTTTGGAGTGTATGGGACAGCTTTGGAGTTTTTTTTGTCTGTTTTGGAGTGTTTTGGAGTGAGTGGTTAGGAGCGAGTGTTTTGGAGTGACTGTTTAAAAGCCAGTGTTTTGGAGTGTTCTGGAAGGTTTCGGAGTGTATGGGACTGTTTTGGAGGGTTTGGGAGTGCGTTGGAGTGCTTGTAAAGCAGCGAGTGTTTTGGTGCCTTTTGGACTGTTTTACAGTTTTCAGGTGTGTTTTGGAGTGCTTTGGAGTGTTTGCTTAGAAGATAGTGTTTTGGAGCGTTTTGAAGCGTTTAGGTACGCTTTTGAGATTTGGAGTGTTTTGGTATGCTTTGGAGTGTTTTGGAGCGTTTCGGTGTGCTTTTGAGTTTTGGAGTGCTTTGGAGTGTCTGTTTAGAAGCGAGTGTTTTGGAGTGTATGTGAGTGTTTGGGAGTGACTGTTTAGAAGCGAGTGTTTGGGATTGTTTTGGTGTATTTGGCAGTGTTTTGGAGTGTTTGGGAGTGACGGTTTAGAAGCGAGTGTTTGGGAGCGTTTGGGAGTGACTGTTTAGAAGCGAATGTTTGGGAGTGTTTTGGAGTGTTTTGGAGTGTTTGGGAGTGACGGTTTAGAAGTGAGTGTTTGGGATTGACTGTTTAGAAGCGAGTGTTTTGGAGTGTTTTGGAGCGTTTCGGTGTGCTTTTGAGTTTTGGAGTGTTTTGGAGTGTTCTGGAGTGCTTTGGAGTGTCTGTTTAGAAGCGAGTGTTTGGAGTGTATGGGAGTGTTTGGGAGTGACTGTTTAGAAGCGAATGTTTGGGAGTGTTTTGGTGTGTTTTGGTGTGCTTTGGAGTGACAGTTTAGAAGCGAGTGTTTGGGGGTGTTTGGGAGTGACTGTTTAGAAGCGAGTGTTTTGGAGTGTTTAGGAGAGCTTTGGAGTGTATGGGACAGCTTTGGAGTTTTTTTTTGTCTGTTTTGGAGTGGGTTGGAGTGAGTGGTTAGGAGCGAGTGATTTGGAGTGTTTTGGAGTGTTTGGGAGTGTTTTGGCGTATTTATGACTGTTTTGGAGTGTTTCAGAGTGTTTTGGAGGGTTTCGGATTGAGTAATTAGGGGCAAGTGCTTGGGAGTGTTTTGTTCTGTTTTGGAGTGATTAGGAGCGAGGGTTTTGGAGTGTTTTGGAGTGTTTGCTTAGAAGCTAGTGTTTTGGAGCGTTTTGGAGCGTTTAGGTACGCTTTTGAGGTTTGCAGCGTTTTGGAGTGTTTTGGTGTGCTTTGGAGTGTTTTGGAGCGTTTCGGTGTGCTTTTGAGTTTTGGATGTTTTGGAGTGCTTTGGAGTGTCTGTTTAGAAGCGAGTGTTTTGGAGTGAATGGGAGTGTTTGGGAGTGACTGTTTAGAAGCGAATGTTTGGGAGTGTTTTGGTGTGTTTTGGAGTGTTTTGGAGTGTTTGGGAGTGAAGGTTTAGAAGCGAGTGTTTGGGAGTGTTTGGGAGTGACGGTTTAGAAGCGAGTGTTTGGGAGTGTTTTGGTGTGTTTTGGTGAAGGTCGAGTGTTTGGGAGTGTATGGAGTGACGGTTAGAAGCGAGTGTTTGGGAGTGGTTTTGGTGTGTTTGTGTTGGGTGTGGTGTTGATTGGAGTGTTTGGAGTGTTTTGGCCTATTTTTGGGAGTGTGACGCTTATAGCGAGTGTTGGGGTGTGGGAGTGACTGTTTAGAAGCGAGTGTTTGGGAGTGTTTGTGGTGTTTTGGAGTGTTTGGAGTGTTTGGAGTGTTTGAGGCTTTTAGAGTGTTTGGGAGTGAAGGTTTCGAAGCGAGTGTTGGGGTGTTTGGGAGTGACTGTTTGGAAGCGAGTGTTGGGAGTGTTTTGGTGTTTTGAGTGTTTGGAGTGTTTTGGCCTGTTTTGGAGTGTTAGGGAGTGGACGCTTTAGAAGCGAGTGTTTGGAGTGTATGGGAGTGTTGGGAGTGACTGTTTAGAAGCGAGTGTTTGGGAGTGTTTTGTGTGTTTTGGAGTGTTTTGAAGCGTTTGGGCGTGTTGGGAGTGTTTTGGCCTGTTTAGAGTGTTTGGAGTGACGGTTAGAAGCGAGTGTTGGGGTGTTTGGGAGTGCCTGTTTAGAAGCGAGTGTTTTGGAGCGTTTTGGAGTGTTTCGGTGTGCGTTGAGTTGTGGATGTTTGGAGTGCTTGGAGTGTCTGTGTTTAGAAGTGAGTGTTTTGGAGTGTATGGAGTGTTTGGGAGTGACTGTTAGAAGCGAGTGTTTGGAGTGTTTGTGTGTTTTGGAGCGTTTGGAGTGTTTGGGAGTGACGGTTAGAAGCGAGTGTTGGAGTGTTCTGGAAGGTTCGGAGTGTATGGGTCTGTTTTGGAGTTTTTTTGTCTGTTTGGAGTGTTTTGGAGTGAGTGGTTAGGAGCCAGTGTTTTGGAGTGTTTGGAGTGACTGTTTAGAGGCCAGTGTTTTGGAGTGTTCTGGAAGGTGTCGGAGTGTATGGGACTGTTTTGGAGGGTTTGGAGTGTTTTGGCCTGTTTTGGAGTGTTTGGGAGTGACGCTTTAGAAGCGAGTGTTTGGGATTGTTTGGAGTGACTGTTAGAAGCGAGTGTTTGGAGTGTTTTGGTGTGTTTGGAGTGTTTTGGAGTGGCGGTTTAGAAGCGAGTGTTTGGAGTGTTTGGAGTGACTGTTTAGAAGCGAGTGTTTGGAGTGTTTTGGAGTGTTTGCTTAGAAGCTAGTGTTTTGGAGCGTTTTGGAGCGTTTAGGTACGCTTTTGAGGTTTGCAGCGCTTGGAGTGTTTTGGTGTGCTTTGGAGTGTTTTGGAGCGTTTCGGTGTGCTTTGAGTTTTGGATGTTTTGGAGTGCTTTGAGTGTCTGTTTAGAAGCGAGTGTTTTGGAGTGAATGGGAGTGTTTGGGAGTGACTGTTTAGAAGCGAATGTTTGGGAGTGTTTTGGTGTGTTTTGGAGTGTTTTGAGTGTTTGGGAGTGTTTTGGCCTGTTTTGGAGTGTTTGGGAGTGAAGGTTTAGAAGCGAGTGTTTGGAGTGTTTGGGAGTGACTGTTTAGAAGCGAGTGTTTGGGAGTGTTTTGGTGTGTTTTGCAGTGTTTTGGAGTGTTTGGGAGTGTTTCAGAGTGTTATGGCCTATTTTGCAGTGTTCGGGAGTGACTGTTTAGAAGCGAGTGTTTGGGAGTGTTTTGTTGTGTTTTGGAATGTTTTGAAGCGTTTGGGCGTGTTTGGGAGTGTTTTGGCCTGTTTTAGAGTGTTTGGGAGTGACGGTTTAGAAGCGAGTGTCTGGGGGTGTTTGGAATTCCTGTTTAGAAGCGAGTGTTTTGGAGAGCTTTGGAGTGTATGGGACAGCTTTGGAGTTTTTTTTGTCTGTTTTGGAGTGTTTTGAATGACTGTTTAGAAGCGAGTGTTTTGGAGTGTTTTGGAAGGTTCGGAGTGTACGGGACTGATTTGGAGGGTTTGGGAGTGTGTTGGAGTGAGTGTATAGCAGCGAGTGTTTTGGTGTGTTTTGGACAGTTTTACAGTTTTCAGGTGTGTTTTTGAGTGTTTCGAAGTGTTTTGGAGTATTTATGACTGTTTGGAGTGTTTCAGAGTGTTATGGAGGGTTTCGGATTGAATATTTAGGGGCGAGTGCTTGGGAGTGTTTTGTTCTGTTTTGGAGTGGTTAGGAGCGAGTGTTTTGGAGTGTTTCGGAGTGCGTTGGAGTGTGTTTAGAAGCGAGTGTTTGGAGTGTTTGGGAGTGTTTTAGTGTGTTTTGGTGTGTTTTGGAGTGTTTTGGAGTGTTTGGGAGTGACGGTTTAGAAGCGCGTGCTTTGTGGAGTGCTTTGGAGCGTTTTGGAGTGTTTTGGTGTGCTTTGGAGTGTCTGTTTAGAAGCGAGTGTTTTGGAGCGTTTGGAGTGTTTTGGTGTGCTTTTGAGTTTTGGAGTGTTTTGGAGTGTTTTTTTAAGTGCTTTGGAGTGTCTGTTTAGAAGCGAGTGTTTTGGAGTGTATGGGAGTGTTTGGGAGTGACTGTTTAGAAGCGAGTGTTTGGGAGTGTTTTGGTGTGTTTTGCAGCGTTTTGGAGTGTTTGGGAGTGACGGTTTAGAAGCGAGTGTTGGGAGTGTTCTGGAAGGTTTCGGAGTGTATGGGACTGTTTGGAGTTTTTTTGTCTGTTTGGAGTGTTTTGGAGTGAGTGGTTAGGAGCCAGTGTTTTGGAGTGTTTTGGAGTGACTGTTTAGAAGCCAGTGTTTTGGAGTGTTCTGGAAGGTGTCGGAGTGTATGGGACTGTTTTGGAGGGTTTGGGAGTGTGTTGGAGTGTGTTGGAGTGAGTGTATAGCAGCGAGTGGTTTGGTGCGTTTTGGACTGTTTTACAGTTTTCAGGTGTGTTTTTGAGTGTTTTGGAGGGTTTCGGATTGAGTAATTAGGGGCAAGTGCTTGGAGTGTTTTGTTCTGTTTTGGAGTGATTAGGAGCGAGTGTTTTGGAGTGTTTTGGAGTGTTTGCTTAGAAGCTAGTGTTTTGGAGCGTTTTGGAGCGTTTAGGTACGCTTTTGAGGTTTGCAGCGTTTTGGAGTGTTTTGGTGTGCTTTGGAGTGTTTTGGAGCGTTTCGGTGTGCTTTTGAATTTTGGATGTTTTGGAGTGCTTGGAGTGTCTGTTTAGAAGCGAGTGTTTTGGAGTGAATGGGAGTGTTTGGGAGTGACTGTTTAGAAGCGAATGTTTGGGAGTGTTTTGGTGTGTTTTGGAGTGTTTTGGAGTGTTTGGGAGTGAAGGTTTAGAAGCGAGTGTTTGGGAGTGTTTGGGAGTGACGGTTTAGAAGCGAGTGTTTGGGAGTGTTTTGGTGTGTTTTGGTGTGTTTTGGAGTGTTTGGGAGTGTTTGGAGTGTTTTGGCCTATTTTGGAGTGTTTGGGAGTGACGCTTTAGAAGCGAGTGTTTGGGGTGTTGGGAGTGACTGTTTAGAAGCGAGTGTTTGGGAGTGTTTTGGTGTGTTTTGGAGTGTTTTGGAGTGTTTGGGAGTGTTTTGGCCTGTTTTGGAGTGTTGGGTGTGAAGGTTTAGAAGCGAGTGTTTGGGCGTGTTTGGGAGTGACTGTTTAGAAGCGAGTGTTTGGGAGTGTTTTGGTGTGTTTTGGAGTGTTTGGGAGTGTTTTGGCCTGTTTTGGAGTGTTTGGGAGTGACGCTTTAGAAGCGAGTGTTTGGATTGTTTGGGAGTGACTGTTTAGAAGCGAGTGTTTGGGAGTGTTTTGGTGTGTTTTGGAGTGTTTTGGAGTGGCGGTTTAGAAGCGAGTGTTTGGAGTGTTTGGGAGTGACTGTTTAGAAGCGAGTGTTTGGGAGTGTTTTGGAGTGTTTGCTTAGAAGCTAGTGTTTTGGAGCGTTTTGGAGCGTTTAGGTACGCTTTTGAGGTTTGCAGCGCTTTGGAGTGTTTTGGTCTGCTTTGGAGTGTTTTGGAGCGTTTCGGTGTGCTTTTGAGTTTTGGATGTTTTGGAGTGCTTTGGAGTGTCTGTTTAGAAGCGAGTGTTTTGGAGTGAATGGGAGTGTTTGGGAGTGACTGTTTAGAAGCGAATGTTTCGGAGTGTTTTGGTGTGTTTTGGAGTGTTTTGGAGTGTTTGGGAGTGTTTTGGCCTGTTTTGGAGTGTTTGGGAGTGAAGGTTTAGAAGCGAGTGTTTGGGAGTGTTTGGGAGTGACTGTTTAGAAGCGAGTGTTTGGGAGTGTTTTGGTGTGTTTTGCAGTGTTTTGGAGTGTTTGGGAGTGTTTCGGAGTGTTATGGCCTATTTTGCAGTGTTCGGGAGTGACGGTTTAGAAGCGAGTGTTTGGGAGTGTTTGAGAGTGACTGTTTAGAAGCGAGTGTTTGGGAGTGTTTTGGTGTGTTTTGGAGTGTTTTGAAGCGTTTGGGCGTGTTTGGGAGTGTTTGGCCTGTTTTAGAGTGTTTGGGAGTGACGGTTTAGAAGCGAGTGTCTGGGGGTGTTTGGGAGTGCCTGTTTAGAAGCGAGTGTTTTGGAGAGCTTTGGAGTATATGGGACAGCTTTGGAGTTTTTTTTGTCTGTTTTGGAGTGTTTTGGAGTGAGTGGTTAGGAGCGAGTGATTTGGAGAGTTTTGGAGTGACTGTTTAGAAGCGAGTGTTTTGGAAGGTTTCGGAGTGTACGGGACTGTTTTGGAGGGTTTGGGAGTGTGTTGGAGTGTGTTGGAGTGAGTGTATAGCAGCGAGTGTTTTGGTGTGTTTTGGACAGTTTTACAGTTTTCAGGTGTGTTTTTGAGTGTTTCGAAGTGTTTTGGCGTATTTATGACTGTTTTGGAGTGTTTCAGAGTGTTATGGAGGGTTTCGGATTGAGTATTTAGGGGCGAGTGCTTGGGAGTGTTTTGTTCTGTTTTGGAGTGGTTAGGAGCGAGTGTTTTGGAGTGTTTCGGAGTGCGTTGGAGTGTGTTTAGAAGCGAGTGTTTTGGAGTGTTTGGGAGTGTTTTAGTGTGTTTTGGTGTGTTTTGGAGTGTTTTGGAGTGTTTGGAGTGACGGTTTAGAAGCGCGTGCTTTGTGGAGTGCTTTGGAGCGTTTGGAGTGTTTTGGTGTGCTTTGGAGTGTCTGTTTAGAAGCGAGTGTTTTGTGGTGTGTTTGGAGTGTTTTAGTGTGTTTTGGTGTGTTTTGGAGTGTTTTGGAGTGTTTGGGGAGTGACGGTTTAGAAGCGCGTGCTTTGTGGAGTCTTTTGGAGCGTTTTGGAGTGTTTCGGTGTGCTTTTGAGTTTTGGAGTGTTTTGGAGTGTTTTGGAGTGCTTTGGAGTGTCTGTTTAGAAGCGAGTGTTTTGGAGTGTATGGGAGTGTTTGGGAGTGACTGTTTAGAAGCGAGTGTTTGGGAGTGTTTTGGTGTGTTTTGCAGCGTTTTGGAGTGTTTGGGAGTGACGGTTTAGAAGCGAGTGTTTGGGAGTGTTCTGGAAGGTTTCGGAGTGTATGGGACTGTTTTGGAGTTTTTTTGTCTCTTTTGGAGTGTTTTGGAGTGAGTGGTTAGGAGCCAGTGTTTTGGAGTGTTTTGGAGTGACTGTTTAGAAGCCAGTGTTTTGGAGTGTTCTGGAAGTGTCGGAGTGTATGGGACTGTTTTGGAGGGTTTGGGAGTGTGTTGGAGTGTGTTGGAGTGAGTGTATAGCAGCGAGTGGTTTGGTGCGTTTTGGACTGTTTTACAGTTTTCACGTGTGTTTTTGAGTGTTTTGGAGGGTTTCGGATTGAGTAATTAGGGGCAAGTGCTTGGGAGTGTTTTGTTCTGTTTTGGAATGATTAGGAGCGAGTGTTTTGGAGTGTTTGCTTAGAAGCTAGTGTTTTGGAGCGTTTTGGAGCGTTTAGGTACGCTTTTGAGGTTTGCAGCGTTTTGGAGTGTTTTGGTGTGCTTTGGAGTGTTTTGGAGCGTTTCGGTGTGCTTTTGAGTTTTGGATGTTTTGGAGTGCTTTGGAGTGTCTGTTTGGAAGCGAGTGTTTTGGAGTGAATGGGAGTGTTTGGGAGTGACTGTTTAGAAGCGAATGTTTGGGAGTGTTTTGGTGTGTTTTGGAGTGTTTTGGAGTGTTTGGGAGTGTTTTGGCCTGTTTTGGAGTGTTTGGGAGTGAAGGCTTAGAAGCGAGTGTTTGGGAGTGTTTGGGAGTGACTATTTAGAAGCGAGTGTTTGGGAGGGTTTTGGTGTGTTTTGGTGTGTTTTGGAGTGTTTGGGAGTGTTTGGAGTGTTTTGGCCTGTTTTGGAGTGTTTGGGAGTGACGCTTTAGAAGCGAGTGTTTGGGGGTGTTTGGGAGTGACTTTAGAAGCGAGTGTTTGGGAGTGTTTTGGTGTGTTTTGGAGTGTTTTGGAGTGTTTGGGAGTGATTTGGCCTGTTTTGGAGTGTTTGGGAGTGAAGGTTAGAAGCGAGTGTTTGGGAGTGTTTGGGAGTGACTGTTTAGAAGCGAGTGTTTGGGAGTGTTTTGGTGTGTTTTGGAGTGTTTGGAGTGTTTGGGAGTGTTTTGGCCTGTTTTGGAGTGTTTGGGAGTGACGCTTTAGAAGCGAGTGTTTGGGGGTGTTTGGGAGTGACTGTTTAGAAGCGAGTGTTTGGGAGTGTTTTGGTGTGTTTTGGAGTGTTTTGGAGTGTTTGGAGTGTTTTGGCCTGTTTTGGAGTGTTTGGGAGTGAAGGTTTAGAAGCGAGTGTTTGGGAGTGTTTGGGAGTGACTGTTTAGAAGCGAGTGTTTGGGAGTGTTTTGGTGTGTTTTGGAGTGTTTGGGAGTGTTTGGGAGTGTTTTGGCCTGTTTTGGAGTGTTTGGGAGTGACGCTTTAGAAGCGAGTGTTTGGGATTGTTTGGGAGTGACTGTTTAGAAGCGAGTGTTTGGGAGTGTTTTGGTGTTTTGGAGTGTTTTGGAGTGGCGGTTTAGAAGCGAGTGTTTGGAGTGTTTGGGAGTAACTGTTTAGAAGCGAGTGTTTGGGAGTGTTTGGGAGTGACTGTTTAGAAGCGAGTGTTTGGGAGTGTTTTGGTGTGTTTTGGAGTGTTTGGGAGTGTTTGGGAGTGTTTTGGCCTGTTTTGGAGTGTTTGGGAGTGACGCTTTAGAAGCGAGTGTTTGGGATTGTTTGGGAGTGACTGTTTAGAAGCGAGTGTTTGGGAGTGTTTTGGTGTGTTTTGGAGTGTTTTGGAGTGGCGGTTTAGAAGCGAGTGTTTGGAGTGTTTGGGAGTGACTGTTTAGAAGCGAGTGTTTGGAAGTGTTTTCGTGTGTTTTGCAGTGTTTTGGAGTGTTTGGGAGTGTTTCGGAGTGTTATGGCCTATTTTGCAGTGTTCGGGAGTGACGGTTTAGAAGCGAGTGCTTGGGAGTGTTTTGGTGTGTTTTGGAGTGTTTTGAAGCGTTTGGGCGTGTTTGGGAGTGTTTTGGCCTGTTTTAGAGTGTTTGGGAGTGACGGTTTAGAAGCGAGTGTTTGGGGGTGTTTGGGAGTGTCTGTTTAGAAGCGAGTGTTTTGGAGAGCTTTGGAGTGTATGGGACAGCTTTGGAGTTTTTTTTGTCTGTTTTGGAGTGTTTTGGAGTGAGTGGTTAGGAGCGAGTGATTTGGAGTGTTTTGGAGTGACTGTTTAGAAGCGAGTGTTTTGGAGTGTTTTGGAAGGTTTCGGAGTGTACGGGACTGTTTTGGAGGGTTTGGGAGTGTGTTGGAGTGAGTGTATAGCAGCGAGTATTTTGGTGCGTTTTGGACTGTTTTACAGTTTTCAGGTGTGTTTTTGAGTGTTTTGGAGTGTTTCGAAGTGTTTTGGCGTGTTTATGACTGTTTTGGAGTGTTTTAGAGTGTTTTGGAGGGTTTCGGATTGAGTATTTAGGGGCGAGTGCTTGGGAGTGTTTTGTTCTGTTTTGGAGTGGTTAGGAGCGAGTGTTTTGGAGCGTTTCGGTGTGCTTTTGAGTTTGGAGTGTTCTGGAGTGCTTTGGAGTGTCTGTTTAGAAGCGAGTGTTTTGAGAGTGTTTTGGTCTGTTTTGGTGTGTTTTGGAGTGTTTGGGAGTGTTCTGGCCTGTTTTGGAGTGTTTGGGAGTGACGGTTTAGAAGCGAGTGTTTGGTAGTGTTTGGGAGTGACTGTTTAGAAGCAAGTGTTTTGGAGTGTTTTGGAGAGCTTTGGAGTGTATGGGGCAGTTTTGGAGTTTTATTTGTCTGTTTTGGAGTGTTTTGGAGTGAGTGGTTAGGAGCGAGTGTTTTGGAGTGTTTCGGAGTGACTGTTTAGAAGCGAGTGTTTTGGAGTGTTTTGGAGTGTTTGGGAGTGACGGTTTAGAAGCGAGTGTTTTGGAGCGTTTTGGAGTGTTTCGGTGTGCTTCTGAGTTTTGGAGTGTCTGTTTAGAAGCGAGTGTTTTGGAGTGTATGGGAGTATTTGGGAGTGACTGTTTAGAAGCGAGTGTTTGGGAGTGTTCTGGTGTGTTTTGGAGTGTTTTGGAGTGTTTGGGAGTGACGGTTTAGAAGCGAGTGTTTGGGAGCGTTTGGGAGTGACTGCTTAGAAGCGAGTGTTTGGGAGTGTTTTGGTGTGTTTTGTTGTGTTTTGGAGTGTTTGGGAGTGATTTGGCCTGTTTTGGAGTGTTTGGGAGTGACGGTTTAGAAGCGAGTGTTTGGGGGTGTTTGGAGTGACTGTTTAGAAGCGAGTGTTTTGGAGTGTTTTGGAGAGCTTTGGAGTGTATGGGACAGCTTTGGAGTTTTATTTGTGTTTTGGAGTTTTTTCGAGTGAGTGGTTAGGAGCGAGTGATTTGGAGTGTTTTGGAGTGACTGTTTAGAAGCGAGTGTTTCAGAGTGTTTTGGAGGGTTTCGGATTGAGTATTTAGGGGCGAGTGCTTGGGAGTGTTTTGTTCTGTTTTGGATTGGTTAGGAGCGAGTGTTTTGGAATGTTTTGGAGTGTTTTAGAGTGCGTTGGTGTGTCTGTTTAGAAGTGAGTGTTTTGGAGTGTTTGGGAGTTTTTGGCAGTGGACTGTTTAGAAGCGAGTGTTTGGGAGTGTGTTTTGGTATGTTTTGGAGTCTTTTGGAGCGTCTTGGAGTGTTTTGGTGTTTTTTGGAGTGTCTGTTTAGAAGCGAGTGTTTTGGAGCGTTTTGGAGTGTTTCGGTGTGCTTTTGAGTTTTGGAGTGTTTTGGAGTGTTTTGGAGTGTCTGTTTAGAAGCGAGTGTTTTGGAGTGTATGGGAGTGTATGGGAGTGACTGTTTAGAAGCGAGTGTTTTGGAGCGTTTTGGAGAACTTTGGAGTGTATGGGACAATTTTGGAGTGTTTTGGAATGTTTTGGAGTGTTTTGGAGTGTGTGCTTAGAAGCGAGTGTTCTGGAGTGTTTTGGCCTTTTTTTTTAGTGTTTGGGAGTGACTGTTTAGAAGCGAGTGTTTTGGAGTGTTTTGGAGGGTTTCGGATTGAGTATTTAGGGGCGAGTGCTTGGGACTGTTTTGGAGTGTTTTTTTCTGTTTTGGATTGGTTAGGAGCGAGTGTTTTGGAGTGTTTTTGAGTGTTTTGGAGTATGTGCTTAGAAGCCAGTGTTTTGGAGTGTTTTGGAGTGATTTGGTGTGCTTTGGAGTGCTTTTGAGTGTTTTGGAGCGTTTTGGAGCGTTTTGATGAGCTTTTGAGTTTTGGAGTGTTTTGGCGTGTTTTGGAGTGCTTTGGAGTGTCTGTTTAGAAGCGAGTGTTTTGAAGTGTTTGGGAGTGTTTGGGAGTGACGGTTTAGAAGCGAGTGTTTGGTAGTGTTTGGGAGCGACTGTTTCGAAGCGAGTGTTTTGGAGTGTTTTGGAGAGCTTTGGAGTGTATGGGACAGCTTTGGAGTTTTTTTTGTGTTTTGGAGTTTTTTCGAGTGAGTGGTTAAGAGCGAGTGATTTGGAGTGTTTTGGAGTGACTGTTTAGAAGCGAGTGTTTCAGAGTGTTTTGGAGGGTTTCGGATTGAGTATTTAGGGGCGAGTGCTTGGGAGTTTTTTGTTCTGTTTTGGATTGGTTAGGAGCGAGTGTTTTGGAGTGTTTTGGAGTGTTTTAGAGTGCGTTGGTGTGTCTGTTTAGAAGTGAGTGTTTTGGAGTGTTTGGGAGTTTTTGGCAGTGACTGTTTAGAAGCGAGTGTTTGGGAGTGTGTTTTGGTATGTTTTGGAGTCTTTTGGAGCGTTTTGGAGTGTTTTGGTGTTTTTTGGAGTGTCTGTTTCGAAGCGAGTGTTTTGGAGCGTTTTGGAGTGTTTCGG